>NC_133651.1:188084559-188384559 GCF_009905375.1 Apium graveolens
TGGTTTGTTTCTCCACTTCATACTTATATTCTTTGAACTTTTCAAAGGCCTCAGACTTGTGTTTCATCAAACACATATCCGAATCTAGATCTATCATCTATGAAAGTAATGAAGTACGAAAATCCACCCATGGCTTGCTTAGACATTGGTCCACATACATCAGTGTGTACCATTCATAGCAAATTTGCAGTCCTCTCTCCATGTCTACTCTAAAGTGAGATTTTCATCATCCCTTTTCTTTTATTAGTTTGTTCAATCTGAAGTAAATTATGTCACATATATACAGACCATTATTTAAGTACCACGTCCATAAAGAATATTATCTCTAAGAATAGAACATTCATTATTCTCAATAATAAATGAAAATCCAGCCAAGTCTAACATGGAAATAATATTCCTCACAATCAAGGGAACAAAATAACAATTATTTAAAACAATAGTCTTGCCCGTAGGCATATGCAAATGAAATGATTCTACATCTTCAGCAGCAACTCTTGCTCCATTTCCCATCAGTAGAATCACCTCCTCTTCCTCAAGAGTCCTACTTCTCCTTGGTCCCTGCAACAAATTGCAGATTTCAGAACCACAGGCGGTATCTAATACCCAAGGAGAAATTTGATTTAATGACATATTCACTTCTATCATGAACAAACCTGAATCAGAAGCGGTAGTCTCACTACCCTTCTTCTTCTTCAATTATGCAAGATAAACCTTGCAGTTCCTCTTCCAGTGCCCCACCTTGTTACAGTGAAAGCAAACAACTTTGCTCTCGGGGTCTTCAGCTTTTGGTGGAACCGGATTTTCTTCACCTACTTTCTTCTTCTTGGAAGGGTTCCTCTTCCTTTTCTTAGGATTGGAAGAACAGAACTCTTCTTAGGGGGAAAATTCGATTCTGAAGTCTTCAACATGTTGTGGAGTTCAGGCAGGCTGACATCCAACTTATTCATGTGAAAGTTCACAACAAACTGCGAGAACAAACTCGGAAGCGATTGCAAGACCAAACCTTGGCTCAGCTCCCCATCCATGGCAAAACCAAGTTGTCCAAGACGTTCAATCAAATTGATCATCTTAAGTACATGGTCATTCACAGATGATCCCTCAGACATCCTACAATCGAACAGCTCCTTCGATATCTCATATCGAGCTGTCCTCCCTACCACATCATACAACTCTTGTAAATGCATGAGGATAGTGTGAGCATCCATATGCTCATGTTGCTTCTGTAGCTCAATGTTCATGGAAGCTAGCATGATGCATTGAGCAACATTTGCATCATCTATCCACTTACGATACACAACATGTTCATCATTATGTGCATCACTAGCAGGTTCGGTAGGCTTAGGTGAGTCAATCACGTATTCCAGCTTCTCAATCCTGAGAACAATTCTCAAGTTTCGAAGCCAGTCTGCATAATTAGGACCAGTCAATTTGTGAGCATCTAGTATGCTCCTGAGTGATAGTGCATAAGACATAACGTACAAAGTAAATCTGTAAATGATAAACACATAACAACACTTAGCAAATATTCGATTTCATTTCAAAACACTATATGAATTGGGTCTTTATTCATAAGTGGCTCCCACTAGTTTATCTAATTTATTCAACCCCCTACGTGAAAAATTAAGCATTCATAATGCTAGTGGGAATAGGGATCCTACATTCCATTACACAACCCCGGCTATGGCACGAAACGCCATGTAATGTTCAATAGGCAGACAACTCTTGTCAATTACATCTAATGTTATTCCCTAATCAAACTTTAGCCTCTTGAATAATTGAGTCACGGCTGTGGCACGACAAACTCAATATTCTAAGTCAAGTCTAACCCAACATTCCGTACAATTGAATCAGTCCCCAAAGGCCCACGGCTGTGGCACGTAACGACCTTTAGATTCTTATTCAATGTACACATCTTTATGTAATAGACAAGTATTTCTTATTTCGAAATCAAAGCCCTCGGCTGTGGCACGAAACGACAATGATTTAAAATAAGAACTACTTTCTATCATGTTGGAAGGCTATGACCGACACAAGCCCGTTATATCATTTTCCAATTACTACTTGATATTATTTAATTTTAGAGGGATTATATTACGTTACAATCATAATCATATTATAAATAAATTCTTGCTTTTAAATTAAATATTTCAAATCAATAATCAATAATCAGATGATTCCCAGATCGGGTGGAGCATTTTCAAGAGGCGTCACTTAATAACCCTTTCTTACAGATAGAAATCTGTTGTTGACAGAATCATCCTTTCTCTCATATCGAAAATTCATATTCAATTACGTGTTTCATAAATACAAGAATCTCATGATTGTATTCATAATATTATTCTTAAGGTTATGAAACAATTTCACTATACTAGATTGTCTAACAAACGCCTTATGTTCATTTAAGTTCACCTAAATCTATCATCACATGATAAACTAAGCATATATCACATATATAAACATGAATAAACATCAAGGTAGGCATGTTACATCATCTAGCACATTAGTCTAAGCATTATACATCTCTATGTATCACATAAAGCATTTAAAAGCAATTAAAACAGTCAAAAACAGCTTTAAAACACTTCATGGAAATATAAACAGTTCAAAACTTTTATATAAACTAAAATTGATCACTCCATTAGATCCGTCTCGAAAAAATGAATCAAACGGTATATTGCACGCCTAAAACGGAGTTACGAAACTCCCAGAAAATCAATTTTAATCTGGACAGTCGGGCTGTAACGCATTACAGGAACGCGTTACAAGCCCTGTAACGCATTCCGGTGATGCGTTACAACCCTTTTAAGCCATTAAAAGGTGTAACGCATTCCGTGAATGTGCCACAGGGTGTAACACATTCCCGGAATGCGCGACACCCCTATTTTTTTTTCCCTGCAGCAGCCGCCGTCTTTTCTCGATCGCCGCGCGCGCCTGACATTCTATCTGCCGTGTCTGTCTTCTTGCTTGCATCACAGACTCAGACAAGCAACAGCAGCAATACAGATATACATATACATACTAACAAATAATATATATATATATATATATGATTTATTTAATTATGAATTTAATTGCAATAATTTCAAAAATTAATAGTAAAAAATCTATACATCATAAAATTATGAAAAAAATACCCAGACGATCTACAACACTTGTAGAACCCAGATTGTCACACCCCCAACTTAAATAGCAAAATAATTATAGCTATTACATCATTTTATTGAGTACTACACAACCAAAATCCAAGATCTTACAGTTTAGGGTTTGGAACAGCCCAACACTACCAACTATTACATCTGTTTACAAATACCGAGTCCTCACACAACTATTATTACTTATTCTACCTGGGCTCGAACATAAGCATCCGCATCACAGGTCTTACGGGCAGTCTGCTTGAATCTAACCATGGCTGTTAGCTGTAATATCAGGGTAAAGCAAGAAGTGAGCCAAAAGCTCAACAAGTGCTAACAATACAACGCAAAGCATAAATCGAGATATACCTTTAGGAATGACAATGGAATGACATAATCAATGATAATCGAGAGATAAAACTTATGTGAGTTGGCATCATTTTGCTTGCATCAAAACAAATTTTAAAACCATTCTTAATCAAAATCATTTTATGACGCTACGGATTACAGCCGGTGATCAGCCGCGAAGTAATCCCGAACCTCGCTGGGTTCTAAAACATTATTGGGAATCCCTAGGCAACTTTTAAGCCTAATATAAGTGTGGAAAGGACTCGCGTCTCAGTCCAGATCCACCATTCAAGAAAACATTTGTCCCCCTTTGGGACTGAAAAATCCACGTTTTAATCATTTTAAAAACTGATGCCGATTTATGACAAAATCTCTTTCGACTGTAATTATTTTTATCAAGGGATTATAGATCAACTTGAAACACTGGGAATATGACACTAAATTTCAGGGCCATGATCTACTAGACTTTACTATATTAGGGTAATTGAGAGGTTTCCATAAACAAGAACTTAGACAAGGAAATTAAGCCAGGCTATTGGATAAGATGAAAGAGTAATGCCAAACTAGGCTTAAAGCAACGGTTGTAGACAAGATATAGGTATTAGAACATCAAAAGATAGGCATCACTGGTTCCAATAGGATAAAGGGGTTAAAATATAAAGAAAGCGATCATCAGCTCAGTATATAACAGGGTATCAAGCTTTAGGGTAAGGATAGGGTTATCAAACAATCATGAATGTATTTAAGAAATGATTGGCTTTTAGGTATCAAGATAAAGTTTCTATCGAGGTTATTTCAAGAGTTGAATCAAAGCATCAGGGTGCAACATCAAGATTTCTCAGGGATCAATAGCATGATAAACAAAAGGATCAATAAGATATTATAACGCATCTCTAATTTATCATGGCATTAAACTATCATGAAAGACTTTTGAACTACTTGCAATATGTACTCGAGGGTTCATGGCATCTCTATGTAACTCAAAGATAAACAAAAGATACGCTTGATTTAAATACATCAAAATGACTCAGGATAATTGCATCGATATATATATATGAACTGTTTACAGCAAATACGAAGGTCAAGTTGAATCACTTGCCTTGAGATAGACTGGTCTGGTCTGACTGGTAGGAGCAACAACTGGAGCTTCACTCGACTTTTAAGGCAAGTTTTCCCTCGTCTCGAGATCCTACATAAATAATAATAATCCTCATTATAATATATTCTTTCTATCTTAACCTATTTACAACCCGAAATTAAACATGGATGGCACTTAGGCCTATACACACTTAATTCATATCCAACATTTATATTTTTAAATATACACACGTAGCCACATAATCACATATCGTATATTAATACCAAATAACATCACATACACCATAACGCCACACTAGGCTTGGATGATCTCGACTCACCACTTAAATTACTTGGTCGCTAACTAAGCGAAGTCTTCGAATTTGGGCTTCCTAACTCAATGTGCCTTTCCTAAATTATCCAAAACCTATTGACCCTCACTTGTGCCTTTTGTTCTACTGACCTTATACTATCTTACAACTATGGTGGTCGACCTAATACTCACTTCTAAGTGTCCTAAAACTATGTGATAAGTGAAAGTGCTCACTGGTGTAAATTTCAGAATGGTAACTAAGGTTTCTTGAGTGCATTAGACACTCTTAAACTACAAGTTTTTCTTCAAAATTTTTACACAAGACTCTCCTGACCTAAGGGCATCTCATAAGCTTGATGTGGCTCAAAGGCCTGGCTTGGGCCTTCTTGGGCCTAAGCTAAAAGTCCAAGGTTCCCCTGTTTTTCTGGGCAGAAAATGCCCTGACTTGAATTAACTTGTGGCACATGGTTCTAGCTCATATCCTATGAACTATGGTTGGAAAAACTTCTCTGACATACCCTCTAACTAAGGCCCAATTGGGCCTAATGAGGGCCTACCCATGACATGGCCAAATCTCCCTATTTCTAAGTTGCAACAAAACTGTCCCCTGCTGGACAGATTTTGTTATTCTACTTGTGCACCTAACCAAATGACATGCAAACCTCCAACCAACTCCTAAAACCTATTATATACTCCCCATACTAACTTCTGGTGGCTTGGGCCTCAAAGTGCACATCAATGACATGGTCAAAACTCACTCTAAACCTCAGGGTACTAAACTGATTTTTCTGCAGAAACTATAACTTCTCATTTTCCAAGATTTTAACTTGACAAACCCAACTAACAACAACTAAATACTTAAACCAAGACCTATACTTGGTATTCTACTGAACTAACTCCCTTTTTCTTAAAATACCCTTGGTGAGATCATCCTTACCTAAGGTGCAACTATGGCAAAACAAAAGAGACTACTCTTAACAAATCGCAAATCTTCATGCCTTTGAAACAACAAGATATATATTTTTATAAAAGATAACCACAAATTATTACCATGCAACAATAAGCATAAATCAATATTATCACATTATTCCTACTGAAATTAAGGCTCACTAACAAAATCTTTCCAAATAATCAAAATTTCACAACAAACTAAGAGAATTCCACATGCATGCATGCCTTCGGGTTTTTCAAACCAAAACAACATGATTTCCAAATAATTTTTTATCATAATTCAACATGCAAGCCTAACATGGATTACAACTAAATGATCAACTAGCATGCAAAAGGATTTTATCAAGACTTTACTACAAAATTCATGTTATCATCACAAAATACACAAAAATGTTAACAAGGCAACAAAACACCATCCATTCGGCTCCTATCAAGTCATGGCCGAATGGATTAGGGTAAAAACAGCATTCGCATAGGTGTAACACTCTTATGTCTAGCCATTCTTGACCCTATGATACTATAACTCATGGTGAAAGCCTTAGATTCACAAGAATCAAGGAGGTTCACTTTGAGTTTAACAAAAACATCACCATGCAAGGTCAAAACATAGGTTTTTCACTCTATACTTTTGAAATATAAAGAATAACATATAGGGAGTAAAATTACTTGAATATAAGATGATTGTTTGGGTGAAAGAATGAAGAAATGAAGGGGATGGAGGGCCTCGGCTATGGGATGGCCGAGAGTGAGGGTTGAGCCGAGAGGGAGGGAGGAGAAAAGGGGAGGGTGGAGTGAAAATGGAGTGATCATCACTTTAGTTTTGTTTTTATGTCTTTGACTAGACTAAATGTGAGTGGATTTAGGAAATGACAAGAGTAACCCTCTAGCTAAAGTTAGGCAAGTTTGCATGCAAGGTCAAGGAGGTAATTTGGCTAGCAAAATGTGAGTTAGTGGGGTGGAGAATGTCTTCTTTGCCCTTTGGTTAAATAGAAGAGAGTTTGCATGCAAGGTTATTCATGTAATTTGATAATTATTAAGCAACTAATTTCCAAAGATTTATTTTTATATAATAAAGTACAAGTTCAAAAATTATAAAATTTATACCATAAAATAACTTGGATTTTTAGAGACTTTATAAAAATCATTTTCAAAATTTGTGTACAAAATGTCTTTTAAAAGAAAATTTTTCCAAAGCTTAGAATATTCCTTATAAATCAAAAATAAAGAAATTAAATAAATTCTTGCTTTGAAAAATCATATACTACCCAAAGCAAATTTATAATGCAGAAATTTTCACTCACACAAACGTACAAGCATTGAATATATTTTTTTTTAACTTAATATTATTCACAAATAATATTACATAAAATGCCGGTCGTAACATCCTCTCCCCCTTAAGGGATTCTGTCCCCAGAATCTAAGAGAACAGATGAGGATACCGGGAACGCATATCAGACTCTAACTCCCAAGTCGACTCTTCGACCTTAGGGTTCCTCCAAAGTACTTTCACTAACTTTACTGATTTATTTCTAAGACTCTTTACTTGCCAGTCGAGTACTTTAACCGGTTGCTCCACAAATGACAGGTCTGCCTGAATTTCTACAGGTTCATATTCTATCACATGGCTAGCGTCAGGATTGTACTTCTTAAGCAACGACACATGGAACACATTATGCACATGCTGATACTGAGGTGGTAAGGCCAACTCGTAGGCCACCTTTCCTACTTGACTCAAAATCTCAAAAGGACCTACGTATCTAGGTGCTAACTTTCCTTTCTTGCCAAATCTTATCAACCCTTTCCTAGGTGACACTTTTAGCAACACAGCTTCGCCAATTTGGAATTGAACATCCTTACGCGCTGGATCCGCATACTTCCTCTGTCTATCTTGAGCAGCAAGCAACCTTTTCTGAATTAACTTGACTGAGTCATGCAACTGTTGTACCAATTCTGAGCCGAGAATTCTTCCTTCTCCTACTTCATCCCAACTTGTTGGTGATCTACATTTTCGCCCGTACAAAGCTTCATATGGTGGCATGCCGATACTGGAATGATAGCTGTTGTTATATGAAAATTCAATTAATGGCAGGTGGTCGTCCCAACTTCCAGCAAAATCGATTGCACAACTGCGCAACATGTCTTCAATTGTTTGAATTGTTCTTTCACTCTGGCCATCAGTCTGCGGGTGATACGCCGTGCTCATATTCAACTTCGTGCCAAGACATTCCTGGAATTGCTTCCAGAATCTTGAGTTAAATCGGGGATCTCTGTCTGAAACTATTGATACAGGTACTCCATGCCTTAATACGATTTCGTGCACATACAGATGAACCAACTTGTCCAGTGACGACTTCTCATTTATTGGAAGGAAATGCGCCGACTTCGTAAGACGATCAATTATAACCCATATTGCGTCATGTCCGGACTTTGTTCGTGGTAGTCCTACTATAAAGTCCATAGCGATGTTTTCCCATTTCCATTCTGGAATCTTCAGGGGCTGAATTAATCCGCTTGGTCGTTGATGTTCTGCCTTTACTTTCTGACAGGTATAGCACTTCGCAACCCATTCTGCCACGTCTCTTTTCATATTTGGCCACCAAAAGTTCTTCTTTAAGTCTTGATACATCTTGGTGCTTCCCGGGTGGATTGAAAATTTCGAATGGTGGGCTTCATGGAGGATCTCATTCTTTAATTCAGATACATGGGGAATCCATATTCTGGATGAAAACCTTAGTATTCCTTGCTCATCCCTTTTAGTATTAATCTCTTCTCCAGATAACTGATTTTTCTCTTTTTCCATTACTTCCTCTTGATACTTCTTTATCTTTTCCAGTAGTGTTGGCTGAAAGGTCATTGCATGACAAACTTCTTTGACTTTCCCATAAGCACAAAGTTCCAATTCAAATTTTCCGATTTCTTCAGATAACTCTTTTGATGTTATCATTGCATTCAATCTTTCCTTCCGACTCAGCGCATCGGCCACTACGTTCGCCTTTCCAGGATGGTAATTTATCGAACAGTCATAGTCCTTAATCAATTCCAGCCATCTCCTCTGCCTCATATTGAGCTCTTTCTGAGTAAAAATGTACTTTAAGCTCTTGTGATCCGTGTGGATTTCACACTTTTCTCCATAGAGATAGTGTCTCCAAATCTTGAGTGCGAACACTATGGCGGCTAGTTCCAAGTCATGCGTCGGATACTTTAGCTCGTGCGGCTTCAACTGTCTTGACGCATATGCTATTACCTTACTGTGTTGCATCAACACACAACCCAAACCCTTATGTGAAGCGTCGCTGAATATTACAAAATTCCCTTGATCATCTGGAAGTACTAACACCGGAGCTGTTACCAACTTCTGTTTTAACTCTTGAAAGCTATTTTCACATTCTGCACTCCATTCAAACTTTTGATTCTTTCTGGTTAACTTGGTCAATGGTGTGGCGATCTTCGAGAAATCCTTGACGAATCTTCTATAGTATCCGGCCAATCCTAGAAAACTTCGCACTTCCGTAGGAGTCCTTGGCCTCTCCCAACTCATAACTGCATCAATCTTCGCCGGATCCACTTTAATTCCATCATTTCCAATAACATGCCCCAAAAATTGAACTTCCTTTAACCAAAACTCACATTTGGTAAACTTGGCATACAACTTCTCTTGTCGGAGTATCTCCAATGCTATCCAGAGATGCTGCATATGTTCTTCTTCCGATTTAGAATAAATAAGGATGTCATCAATAAATACCACGACAAATTTATCCAAATACTTCTTAAATACTCGATTCATCAGATCCATGAATGCGGCCGGAGCGTTGGTCAATCCAAACGGCATTACTAGGAATTCATAATGCCCATATCTGGTCCTAAATGCGGTCTTGGGAATATCTTCTTCCTTGATCTTTAATTGATGGTATCCCGATCTCAAGTCAATCTTCGAAAAACATTTTGCTCCCTTTAACTGATCAAAAAGGTCATCTATCCTTGGTAGCGGGTAGCGGTTCTTGATCGTTACTTTATTCAACTCCCGGTAATCTATGCATAGACGCATACTCCCATCTTTCTTCTTCACAAAGAGAACAGGTGCTCCCCATGGCGACGTACTTGGTCGTATCACTCCCTTATCCAATAATTCTTGTAGCTGGCTCGCCAACTCTTTCATTTCTGCTGGTGCCATCCTATACGGAGCCTTTGAAACTGGTTCCGTGCCTGGAGCAAGGTTGATCTCGAACTCAATTTGTCGATCTGGTGGTAAGCCTGGTAGTTCGTCGGGAAACACATCGGGGAACTCATTAACTACAGGAATATCTTCCATGCTGGGGCTGCCTCTCTCTGAATCCACTACATATGCTAGGAACGACTCACAACCTTTTCTAAGTAACTTATTAGCCTGAATAATTGTAAGAAATAGTCGCTCTTGCCTCTGTCCCTTAAATACTACCTTCTCTCCACTCTTCGTCTTTAAATACACTCTCTTGGTCTTACAATTTATCTGAGCGCTATTCTCTCCTAACCAATCCATCCCTAAATTATATCAAACTCTCCCAGCTTGAAGAGTATCAAGTCGGCCGAGAACTGATATCCCGAAATATCAATCTCACATTTTGGACAAAATTGATTCACAGGAATCTTCTCTTGGTTCGCAATTACCACATTTACTACCTCACTCATAACCGTTTTATCACATTGGATCTTATCAACAAAAGATTCTGATATGAAAGATCTTGTGGCTCCCGAATCAATCAATACTTTGGCTTTGACATTATTGAGTAAAAGTGTACCTGCTATCACCTCAGAATTCTGAACAGCATCTTTCATCTTTAGATCAAATGTCCTTGCTGTTGCTTGCGGGGTTGGTGCGGGTGGTGGAGGTAATGCCAATACCTCAGCTGGCACGCTTGCACTGGTACTTGCCACGTTCATCAGAGCTCTGACTGGTCCTGTTGCCTTACACTCCCTAGCCATGTGTCCAGTCTTCCCACATTTGTAGCACGTAACTCCTGGCCTCGGCATCTTGCACTCATTTGCCAAATGTCCCTTCTGATTGCACCTATAACAGGTCATACTCAGCTTATTGCATACTCCGGGGTGCCTTCTTCCACAGTGCTTGCATTCTGGCCTCTGGAACCTGTTTTCTCCAACTTGCCCTTGGCTTGCCTGATTGTTCCCTTTTGATTCTTGCCTTTTGCCCAAATTTCCTTTCCTTTGAAAATTTCCGCCCTTCTGGAAACCAATCCTCTTTACATTCCGATCTTGCGAATTTCCAGCTTCAGACTTTTCTCCATAAAATGGAACCTTCCTCTTCTTGTTATCCCTCTCTTTCCTTGACTGCATCCCATTATTCTCAATCAGAGCAGCTTTCTGTACTACTCCCGCATAAGTCTCAAGTTCAAACATAGCCACCCTATCTCTGATCCAAGGCTCCAATCCTTGCTGAAATTTCTTTGCTTTTTCTTCCTCAGTGCTGGTATATTTTGTCACAAACCTTGACAACTCAGTGAACTTCTTCTCATATTCCAGTACAGTCATGTTCCCTTGCTTTAACTCAAGAAATTTTAGCTCCATCTGATTCTGCATGTACTTAGGGTAATACTTGTCCAGAAATAACTTCTTAAATCTCTCCCAAGAAATCTGCTGAGTGACTTCCATAGCTTTTACTGATTCCCACCAATAAATGACTTCTCCCTTCAAGAAGTAAGTGGCATACAGCGTCTTCTGATCGTCCCCTAACTGTACCAACTCAAAAGCCCTTTCTATCTCCTTGATCCATGTGTTTGCTATCACTGGATCAGTGGTATCATGAAATACAGGTGGATTCACACTCTGAAAAACCTTGAAAGTGACAATTTGTCTTGGTGGTACTGGTGGTTCAGGTGGTTGATATGGCTCACGGTTATCTTGGTTTTCAATTCGTTGTTGAAGAGTTAGTTGTTGTTGAGCTATAGCATTGGTTTGCTGTTGCAAGGTTTCCAGTAGTTGAAGAATGTTTGGGTCTGTGGTGGAGGTGGTTGTTGGGTTCTTCTTTTTGGGAGGCATGATCCTGAAATAAGAGTTGTGTTATAACAAATATAATTGATAAAATGATTCGAGGGTATCGCATGGCATTCTTGTTTACATATGGGGTCACGTTTCCAAATTAAGCAGATATGATGATAAAAACATAAAATAACAGTTGAGAGCAAATGGAACAATAGCACATAATTATTGAAATTTTAAAGGTCACAGTACATAGGATTGGGATATAGTCTGATTCTAGAAATAACAGGCTTATTTAAAGGAAAGACGGAAACAACTGGGGATTCCATAGAGTCTAATGGTACAACAACATGAAAGGTAAATGGAAAGAACTAAGGCTCCACTCCATCTGAACGGGGCTTGGTAGACTTTTCCTCTCGAAGTGTCTTCACAATGCTCTGGAGCTCATCCGCCACCATCTGAATGACATACTGGCTGGTACGGTCCCGGTGTGCTGGCATCTCCTCAAGCTTAGTGTTAACGTACCGAACCAAGGTCTCAAGTCTCGCAATCATCTGCTCCTTGGGCTTCCCTTCGTAGTTTCGGCTGTCCGGATACACGTTCTTCAGTCGGTCTATCAGTCGGTCGTACTTGCCCTGAAGCATGTCGAACTCGCGCCTCAACTCAGCATACACGGAGAAAGCAATAGTGTCGTCCGACCCAGAGGATGACGAGGAATGCGCCCTTTGCTGACAACCAATAAGAGGAGTATTAATAATAATTTACTTTACCTACTCTCTCGCATAATATCTATAACCTACTCACAAGTCCTATAACCTATTTGGGCTGTTCAGGGACTCTAAACCGTAGCTCTGATACCAAAACCTGTCACACCCCCAACTTAAATAGCAAAATAATTATAGCTATTACATCATTTTATTGAGTACTACACAACCAAAATCCAAGATCTTACAGTTTAGGGTTTGGAACAGCCCAACACTACCAACTATTACATCTGTTTACAAATACCGAGTCCTCACACAACTATTATTACTTATTCTACCTGGGCTCGAACATAAGCATCCGCATCACAGGTCTTACGGGCAGTCTGCTTGAATCTAACCATGGCTGTTAGCTGTAATATCAGGGTAAAGCAAGAAGTGAGCCAAAAGCTCAACAAGTGCTAACAATACAACGCAAAGCATAAATCGAGATATACCTTTAGGAATGACAATGGAATGACATAATCAATGATAATCGAGAGATAAAACTTATGTGAGTTGGCATCATTTTGCTTGCATCAAAACAAATTTTAAAACCATTCTTAATCAAAATCATTTTATGACGCTACGGATTACAGCCGGTGATCAGCCGCGAAGTAATCCCGAACCTCGCTGGGTTCTAAAACATTATTGGGAATCCCTAGGCAACTTTTAAGCCTAATATAAGTGTGGAAAGGACTCGCGTCTCAGTCCAGATCCACCATTCAAGAAAACATTTGTCCCCCTTTGGGACTGAAAAATCCACGTTTTAATCATTTTAAAAACTGATGCCGATTTATGACAAAATCTCTTTCGACTGTAATTATTTTTATCAAGGGATTATAGATCAACTTGAAACACTGGGAATATGACACTAAATTTCAGGGCCATGATCTACTAGACTTTACTATATTAGGGTAATTGAGAGGTTTCCATAAACAAGAACTTAGACAAGGAAATTAAGCCAGGCTATTGGATAAGATGAAAGAGTAATGCCAAACTAGGCTTAAAGCAACGGTTGTAGACAAGATATAGGTATTAGAACATCAAAAGATAGGCATCACTGGTTCCAATAGGATAAAGGGGTTAAAATATAAAGAAAGCGATCATCAGCTCAGTATATAACAGGGTATCAAGCTTTAGGGTAAGGATAGGGTTATCAAACAATCATGAATGTATTTAAGAAATGATTGGCTTTTAGGTATCAAGATAAAGTTTCTATCGAGGTTATTTCAAGAGTTGAATCAAAGCATCAGGGTGCAACATCAAGATTTCTCAGGGATCAATAGCATGATAAACAAAAGGATCAATAAGATATTATAACGCATCTCTAATTTATCATGGCATTAAACTATCATGAAAGACTTTTGAACTACTTGCAATATGTACTCGAGGGTTCATGGCATCTCTATGTAACTCAAAGATAAACAAAAGATACGCTTGATTTAAATACATCAAAATGACTCAGGATAATTGCATCGATATATATATATGAACTGTTTACAGCAAATACGAAGGTCAAGTTGAATCACTTGCCTTGAGATAGACTGGTCTGGTCTGACTGGTAGGAGCAACAACTGGAGCTTCACTCGACTTTTAAGGCAAGTTTTCCCTCGTCTCGAGATCCTACATAAATAATAATAATCCTCATTATAATATATTCTTTCTATCTTAACCTATTTACAACCCGAAATTAAACATGGATGGCACTTAGGCCTATACACACTTAATTCATATCCAACATTTATATTTTTAAATATACACACGTAGCCACATAATCACATATCGTATATTAATACCAAATAACATCACATACACCATAACGCCACACTAGGCTTGGATGATCTCGACTCACCACTTAAATTACTTGGTCGCTAACTAAGCGAAGTCTTCGAATTTGGGCTTCCTAACTCAATGTGCCTTTCCTAAATTATCCAAAACCTATTGACCCTCACTTGTGCCTTTTGTTCTACTGACCTTATACTATCTTACAACTATGGTGGTCGACCTAATACTCACTTCTAAGTGTCCTAAAACTATGTGATAAGTGAAAGTGCTCACTGGTGTAAATTTCAGAATGGTAACTAAGGTTTCTTGAGTGCATTAGACACTCTTAAACTACAAGTTTTTCTTCAAAATTTTTACACAAGACTCTCCTGACCTAAGGGCATCTCATAAGCTTGATGTGGCTCAAAGGCCTGGCTTGGGCCTTCTTGGGCCTAAGCTAAAAGTCCAAGGTTCCCCTGTTTTTCTGGGCAGAAAATGCCCTGACTTGAATTAACTTGTGGCACATGGTTCTAGCTCATATCCTATGAACTATGGTTGGAAAAACTTCTCTGACATACCCTCTAACTAAGGCCCAATTGGGCCTAATGAGGGCCTACCCATGACATGGCCAAATCTCCCTATTTCTAAGTTGCAACAAAACTGTCCCCTGCTGGACAGATTTTGTTATTCTACTTGTGCACCTAACCAAATGACATGCAAACCTCCAACCAACTCCTAAAACCTATTATATACTCCCCATACTAACTTCTGGTGGCTTGGGCCTCAAAGTGCACATCAATGACATGGTCAAAACTCACTCTAAACCTCAGGGTACTAAACTGATTTTTCTGCAGAAACTATAACTTCTCATTTTCCAAGATTTTAACTTGACAAACCCAACTAACAACAACTAAATACTTAAACCAAGACCTATACTTGGTATTCTACTGAACTAACTCCCTTTTTCTTAAAATACCCTTGGTGAGATCATCCTTACCTAAGGTGCAACTATGGCAAAACAAAAGAGACTACTCTTAACAAATCGCAAATCTTCATGCCTTTGAAACAACAAGATATATATTTTTATAAAAGATAACCACAAATTATTACCATGCAACAAGAAGCATAAATCAATATTATCACATTATTCCTACTGAAATTAAGGCTCACTAACAAAATCTTTCCAAATAATCAAAATTTCACAACAAACTAAGAGAATTCCACATGCATGCATGCCTTCGGGTTTTTCAAACCAAAACAACATGATTTCCAAATAAATTTTTATCATAATTCAACATGCAAGCCTAACATGGATTACAACTAAATGATCAACTAGCATGCAAAAGGATTTTATCAAGACTTTACTACAAAATTCATGTTATCATCACAAAATACACAAAAATGTTAACAAGGCAACAAAACACCATCCATTCGGCTCCTATCAAGTCATGGCCGAATGGATTAGGGTAAAAACAGCATTCGCATAGGTGTAACACTCTTATGTCTAGCCATTCTTGACCCTATGATACTATAACTCATGGTGAAAGCCTTAGATTCACAAGAATCAAGGAGGTTCACTTTGAGTTTAACAAAAACATCACCATGCAAGGTCAAAACATAGGTTTTTCACTCTATACTTTTGAAATATAAAAGAATAACATATAGGGAGTAAAATTACTTGAATATAAGATGATTGTTTGGGTGAAAGAATGAAGAAATGAAGGGGATGGAGGGCCTCGGCTATGGGATGGCCGAGAGTGAGGGTTGAGCCGAGAGGGAGGGAGGAGAAAAGGGGAGGGTGGAGTGAAAATGGAGTGATCATCACTTTAGTTTTGTTTTTATGTCTTTGACTAGACTAAATGTGAGTGGATTTAGGAAATGACAAGAGTAACCCTCTAGCTAAAGTTAGGCAAGTTTGCATGCAAGGTCAAGGAGGTAATTTGGCTAGCAAAATGTGAGTTAGTGGGGTGGAGAATGTCTTCTTTGCCCTTTGGTTAAATAGAAGAGAGTTTGCATGCAAGGTTATTCATGTAATTTGATAATTATTAAGCAACTAATTTCCAAAGATTTATTTTTATATAATAAAGTACAAGTTCAAAAATTATAAAATTTATACCATAAAATAACTTGGATTTTTAGAGACTTTATAAAAATCATTTTCAAAATTTGTGTACAAAATGTCTTTTAAAAGAAAATTTTTCCAAAGCTTAGAATATTCCTTATAAATCAAAAATAAAGAAATTAAATAAATTCTTGCTTTGAAAAATCATATACTACCCAAAGCAAATTTATAATGCAGAAATTTTCACTCACACAAACGTACAAGCATTGAATATATTTTTTTTTAACTTAATATTATTCACAAATAATATTACATAAAATGCCGGTCGTAACACAGATCAACATTAAAAATTATTCTGAGAAATGATTTCTCATCAGACAAAATTAATCCATGATATAACTTGTAAAAATCATAATCAATTCATACAAGCACATAAAATTCTGAAATTTTTACCACAGATCTATATGCATACAACCTATGCTCTGATACCATTGTTGGATTTTTAATCGCAGCGGGGGCATGGCAAAACACTTTTACACACATAAAATCCAAATAAAAGCATATAAATCATGGTAAAAACATAGGGATCGAATCTAACCTTTAAAATAATTCGGAGACAACGATCAGAGATCCTTAGCAGTTGCTCCTCAAGTGTGAAGCACTCCACCGGTATCCACCAAAAAACGATGTTAAGGAGGAGGAAGGAGGTGGAGAGAATTGGGTTTTCCAAACTTTTTGGGTTTTTGGGGTTCAAATAAAAATAGGGTCTATAATAGTATATTTATAGGCAAAATTTTCAGCTGAAATTTTCCCATAAATATTATTATTATTATCCCATTTATTATTCTCATTAATAATTAAAACACCTTTTAATTATTAATCCTTTTTCTAAACACTTTAGAAATAATTCTCTCTCTTATTTAATTATCCCATTTATTATTCTCATTAATAATTAAAACACCTTTTAATTATTAATCCTTTTTCTAAACACTTTAGAAATAATTCTCTCTCTTGATTTAATTTCCAAAAATTAAATCCTTAATTAATAATATTAAGAACTTTTCTTAATTAATTTATAATCAATTAAATCTCATTTAATCAATTATTAAATTTGCCAATTAATTATTTATTTCACAAATAAATAATTATTAGCCATTATTAATTAATTCCTCCACCATTAAATCATTCTCTTTTTATGGTGTGACCCTGTAGGTTCAATATTAAGCCGATAGTAGAAATAAATAATAATAAAACTATTTTATCATTATTTATATAAATTCTCTAATTTATTAAATATGATTAATTAATTAATCACATTTATTCTACATCATGAGGGATACTTCTCAGCATATCGCGACTATCCGGATAATATGAATTCACTGCTTAGAATACCAAAAACCTATTCAGTGAATAGTTACCGTACAATAAACTCCTTCTACCCTACAATGTCCCGATTAAATAGGAGGCATGGATCTCGTGTCAAGCCTATCTAATTCAATCACTTGCTTACCATTTACTATGCTTAGTTCTATGCAAATTAGAAACTCCTTTCTAATTTCATTCACTCTGGCCAGAGATTCCTGAACTAGCATAAGTGGATCAGCCTTGAACATTCGCTTCCTTCACTGGAAGGGGAAGATCCTTTATTGATCATACACTATCTTCGTGTACGAATTCCTATACCCAGTAGAGCCCTAATAATTGTCCCTAGAGACTAAGAGCTAAACCAAAGCATAGTTCAGTGTACACAAGATGACTATGATGACCTCAAGTCTAAGGATACTTGTACAACTATCACTATGTGAACAACTGCTGACACGTGAGTGAACTCCATCAGTTGTTCAGCTGTGCGAGTCATGTTCAGTGAACTTATTCCATAATAAGCACCTACATACTAGCTATAGTGTCACCACACAAATGTCTATGAGAACAGACATCCTTCATAATGAAGCAAGCATAGTATGTACCGATCTCTGTGGATTATTAGTTACCAGTTAGTAATCCTATGACCAGGAACTATTTAAGTTTAGAGTTATCATCTTTTAGGTCTCACTATTATGATCTCATCATAATCCATAAAAAGCTTTACTCTAAACTATGGTATATCTTATTTAAACACTTAAATAGATAGAGCCCGTAATAAAAACAAAATAAGTCTTTTATTAATATCAATGAAATCAAAACAGATTACACATGAAGTTATTCCTAAATCCTAATACATGATTGGACTTAGGACATATTCCTTTCAATGTTGACTTTAATTAGTTGATTAATTGTACATAGATGATGTCTTGTAGTTCTGCATAAATGAAATAAAGTCAAGTGCCAGTTTGCTACCCGACGGATAACCTACAATGAAGTCGACGGATGATCAAATAGACAACCCGACGGATGATCAATAACCCGACGGATGATCATGAACCCGACGGATAAAGAATTCAAATATCAATTGACAGTGACAACACAGTCACATGCGTCGAGTGGATGCAAATGGAACTGGGTTTTCGAGAACAAAGAAGCATTACCATTTCCATGCTATTATGAAGATATTCAAAGATGCAGGAATAGAGTAATGAAGTAGCATTGTGTAACACCCCCAGATCCGGGGTCGGGGATCCGGGTCGTTACGAGTTCCATTTCCCTTAATAACACCCAATCTTAATAATTACTCAACTACTCTGTATTGTGACCCCACAATAAACACACACACCACACGTTATAGTCTCAGAGATGAATATCCAAAAATAATCACAAGTCTTTTTATTCCACAATTATATGCCAATACACCTTAAAAAGGTTTTTGAATAAATTTACATTTTTTTTGCCATTATTACAATTCATAAATATACAGAATCTGGTACATCAAAAGTTGAAAGCCTAGCCTATTGGTAATTTCTACCTCAGCTACAGCGGCCTCAACGCTTCCCGAAAGCTGCGGAACGTCTCCTAACCTCTTGCGAATCGGGAGCTTGGTCCGGTTCATCTTGTCTATCTGATGTTGTGTGATGAAAGAAGAAAGCAAGGGTGAGCAGCAAGCCCACCAAAATAATATGTATAATGATTAACAATATATGAGCCTTCTCATAGTACTCATGAAAGTCTTGGTCAAAAGAAATGAACCAAGTTGATATCTTAATGCGATGAAGTCGCAAAATATTCAGTATATATATATACATATATACTTTTCAAAATATTGGAAGTCCTCTTCCATGCACAATATACACAAAGTCCCAGTGTATAACTGTATAAAAAAAATATCGTTGCAAGGTGATCTCATATATCTAACCTTGTCTCAACGTTTTTCTGAAAATCTTTGTCATTCATAAGACAATTATTAATTAGATATAAGTTTAAAAGATGAAGTTACAAGATACCCCAATATACTTATATCTTTCCCAAATACTACTTGAACTACCACCGTTCAAGTTATAATTAGCTTCAAAAGTTCATCACATAGATGAGACTATAAGGCAAGATTTGAATAGATTAAATCTTTAAAATATTATCAAAATAAAATGAAGTTACGAGATACTTCATTTGATGTAAACATCATTTTGAAAACTTGACCCTGCCAACACTCAACAATCGCACAACCGTAGCCTTTCTATCGAAGTGCTCTGGGTAGTGTTGCAGAAATTATCCAATTGGATGATGAACTCATTACGGGAGTTTGCCGCGCCAGGAAGACCACTTACGATGATCAGTCATAGTAGTACAACCCCACCATTTTCTACATGTAGAGGAGAACCTGTCGGATTTACTTGTCAACTGAACACTGAACTCCTAAGGAATGGACCGCCTTAGCGGAACTTCCAGGCCATTTGGGCCAATATAATAAGGCTGGGCCGGCGCTACTCAGCCACTTACGCCACTCCTAGTTCAGATGAAATCCATGACTCTGAAACGTAAAGCTTGTCCCCACTTTCCCCAAGTAGAAACTTGTTGATACGGCTCCACCAAGAAGTCGTATCTATTTGGAAAGGAGAACTCACCGATATTTCCCAGGCGATGCCTGTTAATGGATTAACTTGTTCCAAGAATTTTACTTCCCGAGTGTTGGGTAAGTAATCAATTCATTTATCAAAACAGCAACCTTGTTGCGAATATAAAACACACCACAGAGCCGGATCCCTCAGGTTTTGAGCGAGTATTTAAATCCCCTTCGAAAGGAGGATCTTAAAAAAAATGAGTTTTGGGATCCGCTCTAACTTTTAAAAAAATCATTTTGAAGACTCGCAAAACATTTTTAAGAATGTTTGGAGTGAAGCTGATTTAATGAAGTAAATCAGTCCCCAGAATATTTAGAAAATGTCTGAATATTATTATTTAAATAATATTCCCATAAAGAATAATCTTTATAAAATAATTGAAGTAGAAGTATTAAAACTTATACTTGAAATGAATATTAAATAACCAAAGATATACCTATACGAAAGTACTATCTTTATTTGAATAATCAAAAGTGAGTTTGATTATCGACACCTTATTCTTTAATAAAATAAAGAATATATCTCAGCAAATAATCGGAGTCATAGATCCTCAAATGAATATTCAAATAATATTCAATAAATAAAATAAGCTGAGTCATAAGCCCTCAAATGAATATTCGAAATAATATTCAATAAATAAATAAGCTGAGTCATAAGCCCTCGAATGAATATTATAAATAATATTCATTAAATAAAATAAAGGAGTCATACATCCTCAAATGAATATCCAAGTAATATTCAATAAATAATATAAAGGAGTCATAAGTCCTCGAATGAATATTCAAGATAATATTCATTAATAAAATCAAGTTATCGAATAAACCTTATTCGATTAATAGTTTTGAAAACTATAAACATATATATATATATATATATATATATATATAATCTACTCGGGATCCTCGACTCCCGGTTTTAGAAAATGTTTTCACCTTTGGGTCCCTATACTAAGGGTATATGCAAATTACTGCTATTCTCTAGCATAGGTATTATCAACTGAACCACAGATATATTTGGCAAGAATACGAAACAGGCATGCATATATATACCATATCAGCATGCTTCAATATATCGCAACATTTGCTAATTAACCAACATGCATCTATCGCAAGATAATGCATATACATATATACATCACAACAACAGTATAACGGATAGAAAACTTGCCTGAGCGACTGGGGGTTACGAATGGCTCGGGACGAGTCTGGTAACCTATAAACAACAAGTAAGTTGGAATTAAACCAAAGTCACTTGTAAATCTATACTCTAACCAACTCAGACTCTAACGCTCGTTTTGCGCTTACTGATTCTCTTAAGTCACTCGAGTACCCTCGGCTCCACCATTTTTAATAATTTAACCTTTACGAGTTTTAAGGCGATTCCTTCGCGAGTGTCTTACCAACTGCCTAACACACTTACCATAAATGTTTCATGCATTAATTAACCCTTTTTGGTCTGTAACCTATGTTTCAAAGTAAGGCGAGGGGAAAAGTTTCGTTCGCGAAACGCCGTTACTTGAAACGGTCATTTCTCCTAAACCGTGCATCGGAATCGAACGAACTACATATCAAAACGAAGCTCGTAACATGAGCTATCTAAACATGGCAGTGGTAATAATCTAGCAGGGGGTTATCGGGTCCTAATGTTATGCACAAAAACAGTCCAAAGAAAATCGGACGTTACGACGGCTATGTTTACGCGATTACCAATGTTTAAACTACTCCAATTAACCACCAACCAACTCATAACCATCAATACAACAAAACTTCACCTAAACCATACCACATCAGTCCATAATCTCCAAGGTTTTCAACTCAAACAACCACAATCAAGACCTATGAACTATAATCAAGCTTCAATTACCAAAACACTTCCAAATCAAACCAAACTACTAATAATCACAATCCATGCTTCTCATTTCACAACACCAACCATTAAACTTACTAACAAATAAAGTAAAGGCTAGGGTTTGAAGTTTATACCTTCCTTGGGAGGTGTTAAGTTGCTAGGAAGCCTTAGGGAGCCTCCTACAAGCTTGATCTTTCCAAAGAAATCAAGAACACAAAGTTAGGCTTTGAAGTTTCTAAAAGTCCGATTTAAAGAACTGTAAAAATGAGGGTCTTACCATGATTATTTGGACAAAACTTGTGAACAAGAGTTGTAGGCCATCTCAATACCTTTCCAATGAGCTATAGAACACAATATTTGAGTGAGAAATGAAGGAGATACAGCAGTTTTAGTGTTCTGGTTCTGTTTTGGCCGAGAGCATGAAGAACAATGCCTTGGTTTCTTTTTGATTTTGATGAAAAATGATTTGCTTGGCTTGGTTGGTTTGATTTTTGTGTTTGTTTTAGTAAATTACCTAGTTGCCCTTGATTTTGTGTGGTTAAAAAGCCACCACATCTCCTTCCTTCCCATGTCATGCTTGTGTCATCCTCATGATGTCATCCTCCCCTCCTTGTCCTCTTCTCATTGGTTGGGTGACATCATCCTCTCTAATCCCTTTGATTAACTTCCTAATTATTTGCCTAATGACCGCTGATCTGTTATACGGTTCGCTTAACTTTCGTTTTCGTTTATCGTTTGAAGGATCATACCCGGGATCTTATTACTTAGGTTCCCTTAACCTTTCTCAATATATTATATTCCTTTTATGATCCTCTCCTATAATCCTTTAATTTAAATCCTTTTTATCCTGTTACCTTTTTCTCAAATCTTTCCGTATCTAGTGTATTTCCGGGAAAAATCAAAGTGTTCGAATTTGGATTCTGACGATCTTTACATACACTTATATCCCATATAAAGTACTAATAAAATCTCAGAATATCCATATCAGAACCCCTACATAGTGTGGCATGAAAAGTTTTCTCATTCAGCAAAAACACTATTCATAAGGGTTTCAAAAATTTCCCAAAAATTGGGGTTATTACAGTCTCCCCTCCTTAAAAGGATTCCGTCCCGGAATCAGATAGAAATTGAATAGGGATACTCTCTTAGCATTGCACTTTCTAACTCTCGAGTAAATTTTCCCACATTGTGGTTCTACCATCAAACTCTTACTAGTTTGATAACCCTTCTCCTAAGCACTCGTTCCTTTTTACTCTATACCCTTCCTGGTTGCTCCATATAGGTTACGTCTGGTTGCATGTCTATGCGCTCATATGCCCCTATTTGTCTGGCATCCGAATTACACTTCCTTAACATTGATACGTGGAACACGTTATGAACTTGCTACAGGTTCGGGGGTAGGGCTAGCTCATATGCTAACTTCCCAAACGTCTTAATATATCCAAGGGTCCAACAAATTGTAGACTTAGCTTTCCTTTCTTTCCGAACCTCATCAATCCTTTTTCAAGGGTTTCCAAGGGGATACCTATAACATTACTAGGCCCCCTATTTCATACTCTTTGTCCTTTTTGAGTCAAATCAGCATACCTCTTATGTCCATCTTGGGTTACTACCAGCCGTCCTCTGATTTGATCTATTATATCCCTGGTCCTTTGGACTACTGCGGGTCCGAGCATTTTGCGCTCTACAACTTCATCCTAACATAAGGGAGATCGACATTATCTTCCCTCAAGGATCTCATAAGGTGACACCTCGATAATGACATATGATCTATTGTCGTGATATAACTAAATCCGCGTTAAGTGATCATTCCAAATTTTTTTTCAAGTCTATTGCACAGACTCTCATTATAGCGTTTAGCATTAGAGCTTTTGCTTCTCAATACCCATTCTTTTCGAGTTCGTAATCGCTACTACCTTCCGTTCCTAATATTATACTGGTTATACTTTTGCTCGTTAGCGTTCTATAACCTTTTAATAACCACGTCAACCTTAGTATTACGAATGTGTTCCCATTCTGAATACCACCATAACTTTACTACTCCTTTTTCAGCTGTTTCTATTTTCGAAAGCTTAATCCTTCATATAGAAGTAAAAGAATTTATTGAGAGATCACTATGATCATGAACACTTGTTATCTTACATAGTTAGTACAGAAGGTGGCCAGCCTTTAGTACTTGACAAGCAATTAAACAATAGATGGTATCCTACTAGGCTTCTATCACACAGATAGATAGTCATTCGGCAATACCTCCCCTTCTGGAAGGGTTGTTCTTCTCAGATTACATGAAATGAAAAGAAGAGAAAAGAACGAACTGAAGAGAATTGTATATATAAAAAAAATATATATATATATACTGCCACAAAATATCTGGCTTGGAACCTACCTCTGAATTATAGAGGTTTGTCATAGGAGAACAAAACATAAACGTATTTATATCAGCATCAAGTATTATAGCATCGTATTTCCCATGCCTAATTATTTCTATTCCGTCCATCATTCTATGGACCCATGCTCTTCCTCGAGCTTATACACAATCACCTTTGAAACTCCCTCGATTTCGAAAATCGAACCTGGGATCTCATTTTAGACATCACCGTTACTAGTGTTCTATGCTTGTACCGCAACCTTCCTCATATAGTAATACGACTCTCTTTTCATAAGAGGGAATAAATATTCAATAGGTAGATACTCTACTTAATTAGTCTATCAATGATAACTTATACACTACCACGACCCGTTTAGTGGTACTCAATCTCAACATCCATTCCAATACAACTCTCATGGTTGTAATCAGCTCGTTACTCGCAGAATCATTGCTGCCTTACTATGGTCCACCACTGACCCACTGTCATCATTCACTTTCCATGAAATCTTAATAGCTAACCATACGGAGTCCATACATGTCGTATCAAATCCTTCTAAGGAGGTAACATAATCACCATTTCTGATTCATGAAGAACACTCCTGATCTCAAAGGTTCGTTTAGTCCTTTTGAAACATGGTCCAGGCTCATTCTCAAGATAGTACCTTCTAAGATAGATAGCCCGCTCATGGCGATTACACGAATTAAACCTTTACCAACTACTATTACGGCTGGGTATTGCACAGTCATCAGAAGGAATGTCAATCTTCCAAACCATAATACAACCTTCACAGTTTTAACCATCATCACTGTATTCTTTTGGCACAAGCGCCTATAATTATCCTCTTACCTTTAAAGTGTCGGCCACCTCTTTGGCCTTTCCTGATAGTAAAATTTCCTTACAGTTAATGTCACTTTAACCATCTCCAAATAAATTTTCTACCTTATTTCAATCACAGCTTATGTGAAAATGCTTTCCTTAAAATCTGATGAGTAAAAAAAAAATCACCATTTTTCCATAAGTTATTGCCTCAGTCTTTAGAGGTTAATCACTGTCATGACTGACTCTCAATCATAATTAGAACATCTTTTATCTTAAGTCCTAATTGCCCTGAATAATTTCGACCATTACTGGTTCGATCCATACTTTCTCGTGGTTTAACACGTGCCCCACTTGGCAACATTATAATTACATCATATTTCCTTTATCAACATTTCTATTCTTGAAAATTTTGAATATTACCTTTCTCCTTGTAAAACCTCTAAGGTTATCCTTCAATCGTTCCTCCTGTATTCCCTAGATACAGGGCATATTAAAATACCATTTACTATTACTAGAACCATTGTCTATATACTTCTGAAAAATTTCTCCACTGATTCTTAAAGGTTGTTGCTACATTAACCCTT
This sequence comes from Apium graveolens, assembly GCF_009905375.1. Taxonomy (NCBI): domain Eukaryota; kingdom Viridiplantae; phylum Streptophyta; class Magnoliopsida; order Apiales; family Apiaceae; genus Apium; species Apium graveolens. The sequence continues at coordinate 188,110,528 of NC_133651.1, forward strand.
TCCAAATCATACTGTCAAAACTCATACTGTCCCTATTAAGGGTGAAATTCCAACCTTTATGCATTCCCCTAGGATTCATTTTAAGTTACCGATGTTCTATCCTTAATTCCACCTTTAAAAGGTACCTGCATCCTTCCATGGATAAATCAAGTCATATATCCCTGATAAGGGTGTCTTATTCAATCATTCCCACCTCGATAGTCTATACCTAACTTCATAATAGCATCCTTATTCAAATTGAGGTCAATCCATATGGCCTCCAAAAGATAACAATGGTCATCCACTTTTCTTTCTTGATTTGGTAATGATAACATGGATGTTCTGGAAGATATTGGTCATGTTCAACGTGAACTTCTTCTTAATAATTCCTTATTTACTTTTGTTGTTTATCTCAACAGTCATCTCAATGTTGGGATATCTTTCATATCTGGCGTCTCCCTTTCTGGGTATCATGCCACCGGTCTTACACTTTACCTTCTTGAAGGTCACTTCCTTCACCCAATTTTCTTAATTTCTTACTTTCTTGTCTCCTCAGTCTATCCGCGTCTCATTATTTATCCTTTGAATTATCTCAAGGTTTCCTCGAATCTTCCCAACTTACAGGGGATAAAATATATGTATCTCTTATACCTTCAACCATCAATTTAACTCATGGTGAATCACTCTCATCCGGACGATTACCTACTTTTCTATTTCTATTTCTACGAGTCTTTAGGGTTTCCTCATACCCAACTCCCTTATCATTCCTCAAACTCTCTTGCCTTTATATTCCTTTCTCTTATCGTTATTTCATGAACCAACACAACATAAGCATTGATTTCAAACATCCCGTCATTCTGGATTCGTGTCTTCAGAACGAATCTTGATAACTTTTACAACTTAGATTCATAATTCATCATACTCGTCTGCCTTTGTTCTGGCTCTTAAGCTTTTACACTATCTCCATAACCTTGGGAAGTACTTTCCTGAAAACAATTGACTGAACTTAAATCAGTTTATTATAATCTCTTGCTCCGTGCCTTCCTTGGCCTTTCACCAGCGGGTGGTCTCTCTCTTAGGAGGGTAAGTGACAAAACAGTCTTTTGTGGTTCGTCAATCATTTAGAATCTCACATGATTCATCTATTTCCTTTAGCCAGGCTCTTGCCTCGACTGGGTCAGCATGTTCCTTGGAACTCTGAGAGCTTAGCGACTTAAAGGTCATGAAAGAATTTCCCACCGCACTGTCTCCTCAGGGTGGTGGTTGGGGATAATAGTCTAAGTTCTCTTTAGACAGGTCCATGAATTGCCGTATAGGGGTACCATCTCGGGTCTCCTGTCCTTACTCGACTTTTGTTTCCTCAGTCTAAATATTTCTTCCTACTCCCCATAATTGGGGTCATCTTACATAATTTAAATCCTCATTTTCCACTTCATCATGTTATGGGTTCCTTTTGTCTTGGTGGCAACCTCCCTGACTATCACGTTCAGGGTTTGCTCTAACTCTTATTCCTCAAACTAGCTTTCATCTAAGATTTCATCTTTAAGCTCTTAAACCTTTGGAACCCAAATTCTATAGGAATACCTCATTATTCCCTTATCATCACTCTCGGTATTAATCTCATACCTATTTGTTGGCTCTCTGCCTTCATTCATCACTTTTACTGGCACAATATGTTCTTTTCCAATACTTCGGGCTGTATTGCTATCTCAAACAGCTTTTCGGTACCGGCTCCGGTTACCTTCACTACTATTTCCATTTTCTCAAAATCTCTTATAAACTCTCCAAAAGACATTATCATCTTGAGTCTCTCCTTTTTACTAAGGGCATCAGCCACCATATTGGCTTTCCCCGAATGATAAAGAATCTCCCAATCATAATTCTTGATTAGCTCTAACCGCCTCCTCTGGCGTATGTTGAGCTCTTTCTACGTAAGAATGTACTAGAGCTCCTATGGTTTGTGAATCTCACACTTCTCTTCATACAAGTAGTGCCTCAAATCTTTAGGGCAAAACTATTGCCACGAGCCCAAGCTCATGGGTGGGGATATCGAATTTTAAATTCCCTTAATTGTCTTGACGCGGACGCGATTATCTTGCTGTGCTATATAAGAAGCACCCTAATTCCTTATGCGAAGCGTCACTTATAAATCACAAAATCTCATTTTCCATCTGGCAACGCCAACATAGGGAACGTCACCAACCTTTGCTTCGGTTCTTAAAAGTTGTTCTCGCATTTCTCTGTCCATTCGAACTTCTCAGTCTTACGAGTAAGCCGCGTTAAAGGGGCTACTATCTTTACAAACTTGAACGAACCTCTGGTAGTGACCGGCCAATCCTACCTCTGGTAGTCGACCCAACCAGGGTCATCAATTCATCAGTGGTCCTTTATCCAATCTCGTCAGGATCCTCCATGGGATCCTCCTCAGCAACTATCCCTTCTAGGACAACATCCTCAACCGCTACATCCTCAATATCAACATCATCTGGTCCTGCGTTAGGACGCTCTATTGGATCCACAATCTGATCTCCAATTAGTAATAAAACATCATCGCGTTGATGTTCCTCAACTTCAGGGTTCGGAGTCCCGCTACCATATACGATAACGAACTACGCTTCTATCGCTACATTTATAAGGGTTCCCATAAGGGTTTTAACTGTCAGTACTACGTTAGGTAGTCCGACTATGAACTTGGCAAGAGTTCTTATTATCTTAGTGAACTTATTATCTTAACGTCTCATCATCTCTGAGGTTTATAACGCTTGGCTCTGATACCATTTCTGTAACACCCCCAGATCCGGGGTCGGGGATCCGGGTCGTTACGAGTTCCATTTCCCTTAATAACACCCAATCTTAATAATTACTCAACTACTCTGTATTGTGACCCCACAATAAACACACACACCACACGTTATAGTCTCAGAGATGAATATCCAAAAATAATCACAAGTCGTTTTATTCCACAATTATATGCCAATACACCTTAAAAAGGTTTTTGAATAAATTTACATTTTTTTTGCCATTATTACAATTCATAAATATACAGAATCTGGTACATCAAAAGTTGAAAGCCTAGCCTATTGGTAATTTCTACCTCAGCTACAGCGGCCTCAACGCTTCCCGAAAGCTGCGGAACGTCTCCTAACCTCTTGCGAATCGGGAGCTTGGTCCGGTTCATCTTGTCTATCTGATGTTGTGTGATGAAAGAAGAAAGCAAGGGTGAGCAGCAAGCCCACCAAAATAATATGTATAATGATTAACAATATATGAGCCTTCTCATAGTACTCATGAAAGTCTTGGTCAAAAGAAATGAACCAAGTTGATATCTTAATGCGATGAAGTCGCAAAATATTCAGTATATATATATACATATATACTTTTCAAAATATTGGAAGTCCTCTTCCATGCACAATATACACAAAGTCCCAGTGTATAACTGTATAAAAAAAAATATCGTTGCAAGGTGATCTCATATATCTAACCTTGTCTCAACGTTTTTCTGAAAATCTTTGTCATTCATAAGACAATTATTAATTAGATATAAGTTTAAAAGATGAAGTTACAAGATACCCCAATATACTTATATCTTTCCCAAATACTACTTGAACTACCACCGTTCAAGTTATAATTAGCTTCAAAAGTTCATCACATAGATGAGACTATAAGGCAAGATTTGAATAGATTAAATCTTTAAAATATTATCAAAATAAAATGAAGTTACGAGATACTTCATTTGATGTAAACATCATTTTGAAAACTTGACCCTGCCAACACTCAACAATCGCCCAACCGTAGCCTTTCTATCGAAGTGCTCTGGGTAGTGTTGCAGAAATTATCCAATTGGATGATGAACTCATTACGGGAGTTTGCCGCGCCAGGAAGACCACTTACGATGATCAGTCATAGTAGTACAACCCCACCATTTTCTACATATAGAGGAGAACCTGTCGGATTTACTTGTCAACCAGACACTGAACTCCTAAGGAATGGACCGCCTTAGCGGAACTTCCAGGCCATTTGGGCCAATATAATAAGGCTGGGCCGGCGCTACTCGGCCACTTACGCCACTCCTAGTTCAGATGAAATCCATGACTCTGAAACGTAAAGCTTGTCCCCACTTTCCCCAAGTAGAAACTTGTTGATACGGCTCCACCAAGAAGTCGTATCTATTTGGAAAGGAGAACTCACCGATATTTCCCAGGCGATGCCTGTTAATGGATTAACTTGTTCCAAGAATTTTACTTCCCGAGTGTTGGGTAAGTAATCAATTCATTTATCAAAACAGCAACCTTGTTGCGAATATAAAACACACCACAGAGCCGGATCCCTCAGGTTTTGAGCGAGTATTTAAATCCCCTTCGAAAGGGGGATCTTAAAAAAAATGAGTTTTGGGATCCGCTCTAACTTTTAAAAAAATCATTTTGAAGACTCGCAAAACATTTTTAAGAATGTTTGGAGTGAAGCTGATTTAATGAAGTAAATCAGTCCCCAGAATATTTAGAAAATGTCTGAATATTATTATTTAAATAATATTCCCATAAAGAATAATCTTTATAAAATAATTGAAGTAGAAGTATTAAAACTTATACTTGAAATGAATATTAAATAACCAAAGATATACCTATACGAAAGTACTATCTTTATTTGAATAATCAAAAGTGAGTTTGATTATCGACACCTTATTCTTTAATAAAATAAAGAATATATCTCAGCAAATAATCGGAGTCATAGATCCTCAAATGAATATTCAAATAATATTCAATAAATAAAATAAGCTGAGTCATAAGCCCTCAAATGAATATTCGAAATAATATTCAATAAATAAATAAGCTGAGTCATAAGCCCTCGAATGAATATTATAAATAATATTCATTAAATAAAATAAAGGAGTCATACATCCTCAAATGAATATCCAAGTAATATTCAATAAATAATATAAAGGAGTCATAAGTCCTCGAATGAATATTCAAGATAATATTCATTAATAAAATCAAGTTATCGAATAAACCTTATTCGATTAATAGTTTTGAAAACTATAAACATATATATATATATAAATATATATATATATATATAATCTACTCGGGATCCTCGACTCCCGGTTTTAGAAAATGTTTTCACCTTTGGGTCCCTATACTAAGGGTATATGCAAATTACTGCTATTCTCTAGCATAGGTATTATCAACTGAACCAACAGATATATTTGGCAAGAATACGAAACAGGCATGCATATATATACCATATCAGCATGCTTCAATATATCGCAACATTTGCTAATTAACCAACATGCATCTATCGCAAGATAATGCATATACATATATACATCACAACAACAGTATAACGGATAGAAAACTTGCCTGAGCGACTGGGGGTTACGAATGGCCCGGGACGAGTCTGGTAACCTATAAACAACAAGTAAGTTGGAATTAAACCAAAGTCACTTGTAAATCTATACTCTAACCAACTCAGACTCTAACGCTCGTTTTGCGCTTACTGATTCTCTTAAGTCACTCGAGTACCCTCGGCTCCACCATTTTTAATAATTTAACCTTTACGAGTTTTAAGGCGATTCCTTCGCGAGTGTCTTACCAACTGCCTAACACACTTACCATAAATGTTTCATGCATTAATTAACCCTTTTTGGTCTTTAACCTATGTTTCAAAGTAAGGCGAGGGGAAAAGTTTCGTTCGCGAAACGCCGTTACTTGAAACGGTCATTTCTCCTAAACCGTGCATCGGAATCGAACGAACTACATATCAAAACGAAGCTCGTAACATGAGCTATCTAAACATGGCAGTGGTCATAATCTAGCAGGGGGTTATCGGGTCCTAATGTTATGCACAAAAACAGTCCAAAGAAAATCGGACGTTACGACGGCTATGTTTACGCGATTACCAATGTTTAAACTACTCCAATTAACCACCAACCAACTCATAACCATCAATACAACAAAACTTCACCTAAACCATACCACATCAGTCCATAATCTCCAAGTTTTTCAACTCAAACAACCACAATCAAGACCTATGAACTATAATCAAGCTTCAATTACCAAAACACTTCCAAATCAAACCAAGCTACTAATAATCACAATCCATGCTTCTCATTTCACAACACCAACCATTAAACTTACTAACAAATAAAGTAAAGGCTAGGGTTTAAAGTTTATACCTTCCTTGGGAGGTGTTAAGTTGCTAGGAAGCCTTAGGGAGCCTCCTACAAGCTTGATCTTTCCAAAGAAATCAAGAACACAAAGTTAGGCTTTGAAGTTTCTAAAAGTCCGATTTAAAGAACTGTAAAAATGAGGGTCTTACCATGATTATTTGGACGACACTTGTGAACAAGAGTTGTAGGCCATCTCAATACCTTTCCAATGAGCTATAGAACACAATATTTGAGTGAGAAATGAAGGAGATACAGCAGTTTTAGTGTTCTGGTTCTGTTTTGGCCGAGAGCATGAAGAACAATGCCTTGGTTTCTTTTTGATTTTGATGAAAAATGATTTGCTTGGCTTGGTTGGTTTGATTTTTGTGTTTGTTTTAGTAAATTACCTAGTTGCCCTTGATTTTGTGTGGTTAAAAAGCCACCACATCTCCTTCCTTCCCATGTCATGCTTGTGTCATCCTCATGATGTCATCCTCCCCTCCTTGTCCTCTTCTCATTGGTTGGGTGACATCATCCTCTCTAATCCCTTTGATTAACTTCCTAATTATTTGCCTAATGACCGCTGATCTGTTATACGGTTCGCTTAACTTTCGTTTTCGTTTATCGTTTGAAGGATCATACCCGGGATCTTATTACTTAGGTTCCCTTAACCTTTCTCAATATATTATATTCCTTTTATGATCCTCTCCTATAATCCTTTAATTTAAATCCTTTTTATCCTGTTACCTTTTTCTCAAATCTTTCCGTATCTAGTGTATTTCCGGGAAAAATCAAAGTGTTCGAATTTGGATTCTGACGATCTTTACATACACTTATATCCCATATAAAGTACTAATAAAATCTCAGAATATCCATATCAGAACCCCTACATAGTGTGGCATGAAAAGTTTTCTCATTCAGCAATAACACTATTCATAAGGGTTTCAAAAATTTCCCAAAAATTGGGGTTATTACACATTGTAATAGATTAGATAGTTTTTGTGTTATTATCTTGTCTTATTACTTTGTAATCTTGGTGATATATAAATCAAGAAGTAGCAACTAAGAAACTATCGATCTAAGCAAGAAAGCAGAGAAACATTTGTAAGCAGGATTCTTAGCATTTCTCTGTAGTCTTAGAAGTTCAATTATTGTAAGCAGCTGTGAGCATTTCTGCACACAGAGTTCTCTCGATATATTATATATACCTCTGGTGGAATCATTCAAATCCACCAGAAAGTTTTTAAAGACTTTTGTTTTTAATTACTAGTGTTTTGATTCACTTATGTTTTTATTCCGCATTGTGCTAATCAATACACTTATATTTATATTTGAGTTAGAACATTTTATTTCAAGAAAAAGTTTCAAGAATTCCATTCAACCCCCCTTCTATAATTCTTGTCATATTATTAAGGGACTAACAGGTCCAATGGAACAACTGGCTGATCTACCTCCGGCTCCCCTATCTTTTCTACCTCGGGCATCTGGAATATTTTTGCATCTGGTGCATACACTACCAAAGGAACATGGGTAACTATAGGTGCTGGATATGGGGCATACATAGGTGGAAGAACTACTTGTCCTGGTATAGGTACTGCAGCTGCTGGTTGTGGCTTAAACCTTGGTGGATAAGCGACCTGATACGGTACATGAACTGCAGCTGGTGGAACAATAGGTGCAACAGGTGCCTGACCCTAACGTCGACGCTCAGAAGATGACTCCACCTGATAAAATAACCATGATATAAAAGAAAGTTAACCTTCTATCCTTAGAATCCACAAAGTCCTAACCTATTCCCTAAAATAACCTAATAGAAACCATTACAACTCGATTCCTATCTCATGTGATCTTCTTATCCAATTTTAATCCTATTGTTCTTGTTTCAGGGACCAAAACCTACAGCTCTGATGCCAAACTGTAACGCCCACTAAATCCGGGGTCTATATGTGGGGGTTACTTGGCAATTACTAACATAAATCAACCTGTATAATAATTATATATACATACATCTGACCCTTTTCTACTACTACTCAAGATCTTTAAGGTTATGGTATAAAGACAACAACACAACACTACTATTATTACATTCCAAATTAAGATTCTTACAACAGCTCTGATAGGAAATTTATTACAAACCCAACAGTCTAATCAAGTTTTAAAACTATTTCTATTTTATTCAAATGCACACAATAACTACTCAAAGTAAACCTGATCTAGTAACTCAAAGCTTTCTTCCTGGATTGGGGTTAGCACTCTTTGTGCTAGAGGGTCCCGCCTTTTCACTCTCTTCTTTACTACCCGTGTGTGAATAGGCTTCATTCTCAAGCTTTACTAGAAAGATAAGAGTGAGTCACAACAAGCGTGACTCAGAATTGCTCAGCATTCCATAATATATATATATATCAATATCACAAAAGTAAATCAGGTAAATCTTATATATATATCAGTATCATAAAAGTAAATCATGTAAATCTGATATATATATATATATATATATATCAGTATCACAAAAGTAAATCAGGTAAGTCTGATAAAGAATATGTAAGCTATCCCAATAGTTATCTGTTTATTTCTGTAATGAATAAGGAAGGCCGCTAACGACGATCAATAATAAACTAGACTAGACACAAGAACCAACATATGTACTATAACACGTTGATTAATCAGGATACAATACGAATATATGCCTATCCGCATAGACCCACCACCATATCGGGTACCCAGGCCCATTCTGGCCTAAATAAACAAAGGGTCTAGACCATCCCTGGCCTTACTCGTAAACATCCAGTCCATAAGGTAATAATCCGGAATAATCAGTATGCTTTGATGTTATCCCAACATCATGATTTATATCAAGGTATAGATAGCGTGTAATCAATTATAATATGAATAAAAGTATTCAACTTATCGAGGATAATCAGAATTATAGTAAAATTATTTTCAAAAGAACAGTAAATGAATTGCATTAAACACAAACAAAGGTCATATGCCGAAAATATCAATAAATGACATATGATAAAGGAATAAGTATAGTAGTTCACTATTCTGAATTTTGAATATGGGAGAAAACTTGCCTTGTACGCAATATCTATCAAATCTATTACTGCTATCTAGCTCTGGCTTGTACCTCCTTGCTCGATTCGTATCTATAAAGGAAATGTACCAATTCAATTGACTTGTACATTATTTGTACAACAACCCATATACACGTAACCCTTATCGTATACCCGTATGATAATAATTAACTTGTAAAATAATTTAAATTAGCATTTAAAACTCAATTAATCACATAGATCACATAGCACATAAGTCCGATAGTCACTCAAGTTATTAAAATATTTTTAGGATTGAAATCGGGTCATTATACGTATTATTGTATAATATTTGACTTGTATTCTATTTTTTAGAATTTATTAAACTTGTATTGCTAATTAATTAGGTCTATAAATAAATAAATAAATATTGAAAGCCGACTCGTTTCCGAAAGAAATTGGGATTTAAAACTATAGTTATCGGAAAAAAGATCATTTTTCAGATTTTAGGATCGTTCGTTTCATTTGAAATGAACAAACGGTTCAATTAATATTTAATTAATAAGAATAATCTAATTATAAATCAAAATAATTGAATATTCAAATTAATTAAATATTAATTATATTTTTAAATAATTATTTAGGAAAAATCAGAATTAAAAATGATTTTCCCATAATTTTTAGAAATTAAATAAAATTAAATAAAATTAAATAAATTATTTAAATAAGCTAATTAATTATCAAATAATTAATTAATTTAAATAATAAATAAATAAATAACAAAATAAAATTGAATTTTGGGAAATATTTAAAATAATTCAGATTTATTGATTAAATAAATTAATTAAATTATTCAAAATAATTAATCAATTTATTTAAATAAATAACACTGATTTTTGAATTTTTTTAAAAACAATTCAGAAACAGATTTTTAGGAAACAGTTGGGCAAATTTTGGATCAAAACCAGGTCAAAACTGGGTTTGATTTCGGGAGAATAGGTCACCAGGAGCAAACCGGACCGGTTGAATGCCTGTCATATTCTTGAGAATTCTAGCAGCCTTCGCGGGTTCCGGCGAGCTTGATTGACTGCCCAAATCAACACTATTTCATCCCATTTTTTGATCATTTTCCTTCCACAACAACACAACCATTGCTTCAACGACAATAGACGATCCCAAAGTCGTCTTATTCGGCCATAAACCGAACGACGCCGGCGACGAAACAATCGTCGAACTCAAAATCAAACTAAAAACTTAGCAAAAGTTATTACAAATCGATCCTTGCCCGCCTACAAAGCTAACTACAACACTTTCATCGATTAAAATATGGTAAAATGATCGTAAAATTCAAGAACTCCGGTGGTGGCGCTAGAATCCGACAAACTAAAAACGTAAACAAAAAATCATAAACAAGTACGAATCGACTGCAAATTCAATGATTTATAACTATACATCAACCAATAATATCTATTAAAATGAAACCTTGATAGTATAACTTTTAATATAAACCCATTTAATACGAAATAAAATCCCTGAAAAATATTCTGAACCACACTGAACACATACATCACGTAACAGCTAACATTTTATGATCAATACTAAATTATGATATAATAAAACACATAATACTCACCTAATATTTTATGAAACAGTCGTAATTTCCCGGTAGTTACAAGGCCTCTTCAGTTTTCTTTGGCTCAATTTGAGACAGAAAATATGCATGCAAACATTCATTTGCAGTAGCACTTCTTGTTCTCACTCCAGCATTTGGATCACCAATTATTTTCCGTGTTGATCGCAGCATCATCCTTAGAATCACGATCAATATTGAGATTTTCAAACTTCAAAGCTTCAGCTTCATTTTCATCAAGGAATTCCAAGCCCTGACACTTGTCATCATCAAAAGTCACTTATGTGCTTTCTATAATTTTCTTATGTTCAAGCACATAAACTCTATAGGCAGTTCTCTCCGATGAATATCCCAGAAAAATTGCTTCGAAAACCTTAGAGTCAAATTTTCCCACATATTCAGAGTCGTCCTTGAGCACAAATCATTGGATTCCAAACACATGCAGATGCTTCAAAGTAGTCTTTCTTTTTTATAGAATTGAGTAAGGTGATTTTCCATGGTTTTTGTTGATCAAATATCTGTTTTAAGTATAGCATGCAGTGTTCACAGTTTCTTTCCAAAAACTTGTTGGCAGATTGGCATTTTACAGCATTGTTCTGGCAGCTTCAACTAGAGTTCTTATTTTCCTATCAACAATACCATTTTGTTGAGGTGTTCTTGCAGCTGAAAATTCTTAAATAATGCCTTTATCTTTGCAAAATTCATTCAATGTTGCATTTATGAATTCTGTGCCATTATCACTTCTCAGTGTTTTAACACAATGTTGATCTTCCGCCTGCTTTTCAACTTTCTTTATGTGCACAATAATGATGTGTGGAGTTTCATCCTTTGAATGCATAAATTCTACCCATGTATACCTTGAGTAGTCATCCACCATCATCAGTCCATATTTCCTTCTAAAAATAGACAAGACATTAACTGGTCCAAACAGGTCCATGTAAATAAGTTGCAATAGCAAACTTATGGAATTTACAATTTTACTTTTGTCTCGACCTTTTCATTTTACCTTTGTGACAAACCTTATAAACTTAATTCCAAAATTTGGCATGTCTCTCACTAATTTCTTTTTCACCAAGGTATTAATTGCTTTATAATTCAGGTGAGGGAGTTTCTTGTGCCACAACTTGCTTTGCTCAATGGATGCCTTGGTACTGAAGCAGCAAATTACATTCTTGTTTGCTGAACTTAGATCTGCAACAAACAAGCTTCCCTTTCTTGCTCCTTTTAGAGCAGTTTTACCAGTCCTTTTGCTGATAATTAAGCAGTCTTCAAATTCCAAATTTACCTTAAATCCCTTGTAAGTAAATTGGATGACACTTAGAAGATTTACTTCAAGTCTAATAACTAGTGCTACATCATTTATGTCAACATTTCCTGAAACTAGCTTGCCATATCTCATTGTGAATCCTTTGTTATTCTACCAAAAGTCACCAATAGGCCAGCCATTTCCTCAAATTATGATAGCAGGGCCTTATCACCTATCATATGTCTGGAGCATCCACTTTCAACGTTCCATATGACTCTTTTCATCTTGCCCTGCACACAATGAGGATTAAGTGTGTTTAGTTACCCAAACAGTGTTGGGTACTTTCTTCTTTTCACAGAATTTGTAGAAGTAGAATTTGATGATTCAAAATGAACAGTGTTTATTGATTGATTTGCAGTTTCCTTTTAAGCTATAGATCCAAGATTAACTTCTTTGAGATCTACTCTTAGTTTATGACAGCTTGTTATCACTTTCATATTGCAAGGAATGCAATCAAATTTGTCACAGAATGAATAGGGATCTTCAGCCAATACCTCACTATATTTGTGTAATATATAATAGATGATGTCAAAGATTACTAGAGCTAACAATGTCATTAGAATCTATGATCTGAGTAGAAGATTAATGAACAGTTATTTCAGTAATCAGTTAAGCTTGGGGTCAACCCTAAGTAAGTTGTATTGTTATCTAAATTTTTATTATGTACTTGTAACACTTAAAGTCTGTAAAATTGCAAAGGAGCAGACTGGAATCTTATTCCTAAAACAATATCAAGCCTAAGGATTCTATCTGGAAGAAGATCAAGAAGATCATGCCTCAGAACAATATTGAAGAAGCTTGGAGTTGAATAAATCTGTTTGGAGAAAAATATTCTAAGTCAAGATCTCTACAAGTCACAGCTTTAATGTTATAGAAAAGTCATTTGAGAACTCCAGAATGACTTATCGAGAAGTCATTTAAACTCCAAAGAGTGCCGACGGATGAGCAATATCTACTCGACGGATGAGCAATATCTACTCGACGGATGAGCTATATATCTACTCGATGGATGAACAACATCTACTCGACGGATGAGCAATATCTACTCGACGGATGAGCTATATATCTACTCGATGGATGAGCTATATATCTACTCAACATATAAGCAATATCCACCGGAAGTAGAGAAGTCAGGAAAGCTACTCGAGAACTCAAGAAGATATCGACAAGTCATTCTTTCACTAGAGAACTCAGAGTTATCAACAAGTCTATATCCATTCGAGAACTTAGATATATCTACAAGTCAAGTGAAGTTATGAAGACTAGAGATCTCAATGAGCTGAAGACCTCTACAAGCCAAACTCATTATGGAGTACTAGAGATCTCGATAAGCCTTTGTACTTATCGAGATATCAAGTGTTCTAATAATTCAAACTGGAGATCTCGAAGTACAGTCTCAAAGTACAGAATTGCAGATCAGTTTAATATCCAAGATAAACAATCAACAAACAATCCAACAGCTGGATTGACAAGTCTAGAAAAAGTAGCTTGAAGTGTGTGCAAGATCAATGGCAAAGATTAACTGACAGAGGAAGATTAAAGTCAACACGAGATGCTAAAGATATGTTAAGCCAGAAATGGAAGATTTGCTTTTCTATAAATAGAAATGGCAACTGATAGTTTGGAAAAGTCAATAGCATGTTTATTATCCACTGTGTAAACCAGCAGTTAACTGAGATATAAAGTTAACACTGGTCCTCTAGTTAGTTGTAACAATTTAGATCAAAATTCTTGTAACACTCTCGAGAAGAAGCTGAGCTCTTTAACTTCGAAGAACTTAGAAATTTTGTAGCAAAACATCTTAATTTTTAATACAAAAATTAAGTTTTGAAGATCTGTGTTTTTTATTTTGTGCAAGTTTAATTTCTACATCAACACTTTTCTATAAAAGATTTAATTTACTTTGTTCAACCATTATCTTTCAAGAAAAGCCTAAAATTAGAAAAACACATTCACCCCCCTCTGTGTGTGATTCATTACCTAACAAGTGGTATTAGAGAAAAATCTGAAAGAAAACAGATTCAAGATCTTGGAAGAATGAATACACAAAAAATCAGTAGCATCAAAATTCCTACCTTTGACAAAGCTAACTACACTCTTTGGAAAAAGAAAATGTTGCTGTTTATCAAGATGGCCAATCCACTCTATGTTCAGATTCTCAAGAATGGACCATTCACTCCTATCGTAAGAGTTGAGGAACCTACAGATGGAGACATGGTCATAACAGCTCATTATACTCCTAAAGATCCAACTGAGTATTATGACCTTGAAAAGGAAAAAGTCTCCCTAGACAACAATTTACAATTGATATTGATTGAGTCACTTGCCAATGTGATGTACAACAACATTGTCAACTATGACATTGCTAAGCAAATATGGGAGAAGATTGAAATACTCTGTGAAGGAACTGAGGAAGTTAGATCTAATCAAAGAAGGATACTGATTTCACAGTATGAGGGTTTTATGGCTAAGCCCAAGGAAAGCATTACTGAAGTTTTGGAAGATTTAATAAGCTGATAAATGACTTGCAGCTTCATGACAAGTACTATGAAGCTGAAGAGGTGAATCAAAAGTTCTTTCTTAGTCTTCCTGATCATTTGGAACAAAAAATCTCAACAATCAGGGAAGGGAGAGACTTGAGCAGGATAACTCTGGAAGTTCTATATGGAATTCTCAAAGCCTATGAACTAGATATGATTCAAAGGCAATCATTGAGATCTGGCCAAGGACATGTTGTAGATGGTTCAAGTGCTTTATTAGTAAATGAAGGCCAAACATCCAATGATGAACCAAGATCTCATATCTCAATTGCTTCAACAAGTGAGCAGAGAATAATTGATTCACAAGAGCAAGTCATACTAGAGTTGGAAAAGGATGAGTACTATACTCTTGAAGAACTGGATGAGCTAGATCAGTCAATGGCCTATCTGGCTAGAAAATTCTCTAACACTTAGAGTAAAGAAGCCAAGGTACTTCAGGAATAAAAGAAAATCCTTCAACAAAGACAACAGCTGGAAAGAGAAAGGGAAGTACAATTCTGATAGCAAAAGTGGTTACAAAACTGGATCTGTTGACAGATCTAATATAAGGTGCTTCAGCTGTGATGAACTAGGACACTTTGCTACACAATGTAGGAAACCCAAGAAGGCAAAGAAAGATAAGGCTTATCTTGAACTTGAAGCAAAGTATGAAGCTCTTCTGAAGAAATATCAAAGTAAAGCTTATATTGTAAAAGGTAAAAGTTGGGATGACTCTGAGAATGATGAAGATGAAGAACTTGGAAACTATGCACTTTTGGTTTTGGAGCAAGGAGAATCATCCTCATCTACATCACATGTACCGACTCTTACAACCATTGATTTAAATGTGAATCAATATAAGGAAACTGTTGAAAAGATGAGCACAGAAAAGTTTCACATTCATACAAGCATGGTTGCTGCTAATGACGAAGTTAGCAGATTAACAAAGTTAAATGAGAAGCTTGAAGGTGAAAAAAAAGAAGCTGAATTGTTGACAGTGGAGCTTGAAGCCTTGAAACAAGAAAATGGTTATCTGAAAAACAAGCTTAAGTGTGCAAATGAGATTGAGGCTGTGCTGAGAGAAAAACTGGAGAAAAGTGAAATAAAGTTGAAGTCCTTCAAAAATGCATCTAAATTGGTTGGTCAGTACCATGAGAAAAAAAAACCATGTGCAAACATTGCCATTGGTCTTGATTTTAATACCTTAAACAGCAAGAAGAAAAACACCGGTGACAGGGGAAAAGCAACAAAGAGTGAAAATGTTCCAGCAATGCTGAAAAATGTTGGGTCACCAGTATTTAAGACTTGTGAGGTAAACTTCAGTGAAGAATAATTGATTTTCAAGCAAGAAATTGCAGATGAGGATAATGAAAAGAAGAATGCAAATTCAATTCAATCTTCCAAGGCTGAAGAAAATCTTATGGACAACCAAAGTACCAAGACTCCTATCAAAAAAACCAAGATTGAAGATGAAAGAAAGAAGAAAAAAAATAGTAGTGGAAGAATGGGGAAAACAAAAGCAATAATATGGCCTATGTTTCAGATATTCCTGGCAAGAAGTGTGGAATATGTAATTCTACAAATCATCTAACTCATCTTTGTAAAAAGGGTGTTAGTAAGCCAACTGAAGGAACTTGCAAATATAATGAAGCAGATTTAGATGATCCCTACTCATTTTGTGATAAGTTTGATTGCATCCCTTGTAACTTGAAAGTGATGAAGAGTTGTCACAAACTGAGAGTAGACCTAAAAGAAACATAAATTGAGTCTACATCAGAAAGAGAAAATGCACAACAATCATTGAACCCTATTTTATCTGAAATAAATCACTCTACTTCTGCTAAATCAGTTAACAATAAGAAAGTACCCAACAATACTTAGGTCACTAAACACACCTGAATCTCATTGTGTGCAGGGCAAAGTGAAGAAAGTCATATGGATCATTGACAGTGGATGTTCCAGACATATGATAGGTGATAAGGCCCTGCTATCACAGTTTGAGGAGAAAGCTGGCCCATTGGTGACCTTTAGAGACAACAACAAAGGATTCACAATGGGATATGGCAAGATTGTCCCTGAAAATGTTGTCATTGATGATGTAGCACTAGTAGCTGGTCTTGAGGTGAATCTTCCCAGTGTTAGCCAATTTGTAGACAAAGGATTTGAAGTTTTATTCAACAGAGAAGAATGCACCTTTATCAGCAAGAAAACTGGTGAAATTGCTCTGAAAAGAGCAAGGAAATGAAGCTTGTTTGTTGTAGACTTGGACTCAACAAATAAGGATGGTATTTGGTGCTTCTACACCAAGGCATCAGAAGAACAAAGCAAGTTATGGCATAAGAAGTTGTCTCACTTGAATTTCAAGGCAATTAACAACTTAGTCAAAAAGGAGTTAGTGAGAGACATGCCCAAGCCGGAGTTTGCTCAAGTTGAAGTCTCTGAAGCTTGTCAAAAAGGAAAGATGAAAGATCTAGTCACAAGTCAAAAACTGTGAATTCTATTAGTGCACCCTTGCAACTTATTCACATGGACTTGTTTGGCCAGTAAATGTCTTATCAATTTCAAAGAACATATATGCACTTGTGATGGTGGATGATTTCTCAAGATACACTTGGGTAGAGTTCATGTACTCTAAAGATGAAACTCCATATATCATAATTGAGCACATCAAGAAGATAGAAAAGCAGGATGAAGATTATAATTGTGTGAAAAGACTGAGAAGCGACAATGGAACAGAATTCAGAAATGCTACATTAAATGAATTCTGTAAAGGCAAAGGAATTGTTCAAGAATTCTTAGCTACGTGGACACCTCAACAAAATGGATTAGTTGAGAGAAAGAACAGAATATTGGTTGAAGCTTCTAGAACAATGTTGCAAGATGCCAAGTTGCCAACAAATTTCTGGGAAGAGGCTGTCAACACTGCATGTTATACTCAGAACATATATCTCATTAACAAGGCACATGGCAAGTCACCCTACTCAATCATGTCCAAGAGAAAGCCTACTGTAAAGCATCTTCATATGTTTGGAAGCAAGTGTTACATTTTGAAAGACAATTCTAAATATGTGGGAAAATTTAACTCAAAGGTCTTTGAAGCAATTTTTCTGGGATATTCACTGGAAAGAACAGCCTACAAAGTTTATGTGATTGATCAAAAGAAGATTATGGAAAGCATAGATGTGACCTTTGATGATGACAAGTGTCCAAAATTGGAATGCCTTGATGATAATGAAGCTGAAGCCCTTGCATTTGAAAACCTCAACATTGATAGTGATTCTGATGGAGAAGATGAAGTTAATGCACGACAAATCATGAATGAAGAGTCTATTGAACAGGAAAATTATGGTAATGGAAGCTCATCTCAAACACCTGAACTTGATAGCACAAACTCAGGGGGAGAAAGAGAAGAATGATCTACCAGTCATACCAATAATGGAGAAAATGATGAAGGCACAAGTCAACAAACTCACACTAGGAAGTGAGATAGAAGTCACTCCAGAGAAGCAATTATTGGTGATCCTACTGTTGGTGTGAGGACTAGAAGTGCAACTGCTAATGAGTGTCTACATGCATGTTTTCTGTCTCAAGTAGAGCCTAAGAAAATTGATGAAGCTCTGTTGGATCCTGACTGGATATCTACCATGCAGGAAGAGCTGAATCAGTTTGAAAGAAGCAAAGTCTGGAAGTTAGTTCCTGCACCAAAGAATAAAAGCATTATTAGAACAAAATGGGTGTTCAGGAACAAAATGGATGAAAATGGTATAGTTACCAGAAACAAAGCAAGGTTGGTTGCAAAAAGCTACTCACAAGAAGAAGGGATTGATTATAATGAAACTTTTGCTCCTGTTGCAAGACTTGAAGCTATAAGAATTTTTTTAGCATTTGCTGCACATTCAAATTTTAAAGTGTATCAAATGGATGTCAAAAGTGCCTTTCTGAATGGTGAGTTAGAAGAAGAAGTTTATGTGCAACAGCCTCCTGGCTTGGGGTCAAAGATAACTGGAGCTAACAATGTCATTAGCATCTATGATCTGAGTAGAAGATTAATGAACAGTTATTTCAGTAATCAGTTAAGCTTGGGGTCAACCCTAAGTAAGTTGTATTGTTATCTAAATTTGTATTTTGTACTTGTAACACTTAAAGTCTATAAAATTGCAAAGGAGCAGACTGAAATCTTTTTCCTAAAACAGTATCAAGCCTAAGGATTCTATCTGGAAGAAGATCAAGAAGTTCATGCCTCAGAACAATTTTGAAGAAGCTTGGAGTTGAATAAATCTGTTTGGAGAAAAATGTTCTAAGTTAATATCTCTACAAGTCACAGATTTAATGTTATAGAGAAGTCATTCGAAAACTCCAGAATGACTTATCGAGAAGTCATTCAAACTCCAGAGAGTACTGAGGGATGAGCAATATCTACTCGACGGATGAGCAATATCTACTCGACATATGAGCTATATATCTACTCGATGGATGAACAACATCTACTCGACGGATGAGCAATATCTACTCGACGAATGAGCTATATATCTAATCGATAGATGAGCTATATATCTACTCAACAGATAAGCAATATCCACCGGGAGTAGAGAAGTCAGGAAAGCTACTTGAAAACTCAAGAAGATATCGACAAGTCATTTTTTCACTAGAGAACTCAGAGTTATCTCCAAGTCTATATCCATTCGAGAACTCAGAGATATTTACAAGTCAAGTGAAGTTATGAAGACTAGAGATCTCGATGAGCTGAAGACCTCTACAAGCAAAACTCATTATGGAGTACTAGAGATCTCGATAAGCCTTTGTACTTATCGAGATATCAAGTGTTCTAATAATTCAAACTGGAGATCTCGAAGTACAGTCTCAAAGTAAAGAATTACAGATCAGTTTAATATCCAAGATAAACAATCAACAAACAATCCAACAGCTGGATTGACAAGTCTACAAAAAGCAGCTTGAAGTGTGTGCAAGATCAATGGCAAAGATTAACTGACAGAGGAAGCCATAAATGGAAGATTTTCTTTTCTATAAATAGAAATGACAAGTGACAGTTTAGAAAAGTTAATAGCATGTTTATTATCCACTGTGTAAACCAGCAGTTAACTGAGATATAAAGTTAACACTGGTCCTCTAGTTAGTTCTAACAATTTAGATCAAAATTCTTGTAACACTCTCGAGAAGAAGCTGAACTCTTTAACTTCGAAGAGCTTAGAAATTTTGTAGCAAAACATCTTAATCTTAATTTCTGCATGAACACTTTTCTATACAAGATTTAATTTAATTTGTTCAACCATTATCTTTCAAGAAAAGCCTAAAATCAGAAAAACACATTCACCCCCCCCCCCCTCTGTGTGTGATTCATTACCTAACAATTTGCAAGCTCCCAACTTTGGCTCACTAACAACCTTTTTACAAAGGTGAGTTAGGTGATTTATTGAGCCACATTTTTAACACTGCTTCCTGGGAGCATCTGCAACAAAGGCATAGTTCTTGCTCTTGTTCACACCTATTTATCCATTTTTGTTCTTTTTCTTTTTCCCAGCATTCTCAGTCTTGACTTCCTTGGTTGGTGTCTTGATAACTTGATTGACTATTGGTTTCTTTTCTATTTTATTTGTGGGAGTGGTTTCTACATCCTTCTTTTGACTATCTTCATCTGCAAGTTCTTGCTTGATGACCAACTCAACCTCACTGAAATTAACCTCACATGCCTTGAACAAAGGTGTATTTACTTTTCTCAGCACACTTGGAACATCTTGATCAGCAATTTATTTTACTTTATCACTTTCATTTTTTTTGTTTCTGTTCAAGGCATCATAGTCCAAACCAATAGCTATATTAGCACATGATTTGTTTTTCTCATGGTATTGCCCAACCAATTGAGATGCATTTTTAAAGGACTTCAATTTTACTTCATTCTTTTCCAATTTTTCCCTCAGCACTGCTTCAATTTCACTTGCACACACTACGCCATAGATGGCTTTAACCAACACCAAAAATGTGTTGCTATGGACCCCTAAAAATGTTGTTATAGGCAAAAATAGGTCTATTGCAACACTTTTTCGGTGTTGGGTCTAAGGCCATCACTAAAGGTATCTAACCTTACACGAGCGTCAATCTATAGCAACACAGCAAAATATGTTGCTATAGATATCAATTGCAATAGGATTTTCAGAGTATAGCAACACAGACTTGGTGTTGCAATAGGTATACTAACTGGCAAAAAAGGCCCCACATGTGGGCCCCACATCAGTAGTTTTTAAAATATTCATATTTAATACTTTTTTTATTTGTTTTTCTTTAAATTTTTACAAATCTAATATTAATTAGACAAATATCTATAGCCAAAAACATAAAACTCAATTTAAATTAATTAATATAAAACTCATGAATCATTACAAAGAGTTGAACCAAATTCTATAAAAATTACATTCTACTGTCATTAAGAACTATAACAAGTTCTATAAAAGTTGTTAGTCCCTTAAGAATATAACAAGAATTATAGAAGGGGGGTTGAATGGAATTCTTGAAAATTTTTCTTGATTAAAAATATTTTAACTCGAATATATATATAAGTGTGAATTGATTAGCACAATGCGGAATAGTTACTTAAATGAATCAAAACACAAGTAATTAAAAAAAAGAGTCTTTAAAAACTTTCTGGTGGATTTGAATGATTCCACCAGAGATATATAATATATATTGAGAGAACTCTGTGTGCAAAATGCTCACAGCTGCTTACAAATATTGAACAACTAAGAATGCAGAGAAATGCTAAGAATTCTGCTTACAAATGTTTCTCTGCTTGTTTCTCAGATTTTTCCTTAGTTGGTACTTCTTGGTTTATATATCACCAAGATTACAAAGTAATGAGACATGATAATAAAACAAAAACTATCTAGTCTATTACAATGCTACTTCATTACTTTATTCCGGCATCTTTGAATATCTTCATAATAGCATGGAAATGGCAATGCTTCTTTGTTCTCGAAAACCCAGTTGAATAGGGTACCACATTCCGTTTGCATCAACTCGACGCATGTGACTGTGTTGTCACTGTCAACAGATATTTGAATTCTTTATCCGTCGGGTTCCTGATCATCCGTCGAATTCATTGTTGTTTATCCGTCGGGTAGCAATCAGGCACTTGACTTCATTTCACTTATGCAGAATTACAAGACATCATATATGTACAATTACATGACTTAAGTACTATTACATATTATAAACAATGTGTATGCAGAAATGTGCTACAGACTTATTGTTACATAAGATACTCACTCGATGGATAATAAGTCATCATCCGTCGAGACTATAATGAGTCATCCGTCGGGACTATAAACCTTATCCGTCGAGTGCTACATAATTTCACTAAGTAAAATCTACCAAGGTGTTTTATTCATGAAATCATCAAGTACACAACATATACACAACAAAAGTACACGTTAAAATAAATCTAAACAGGCCAGTTGTAGTAGTACGAGTCCCAGAATGTTTTCCTCTGTTGGTTCGACTGCAAAAGAATAAATAAGATATCACAAGTCACAACATAAATCGAAAACAAAGTCCGCTTCACTTAAGAAATTGATCAAATTGACTTTTACCTTACATTTATAAGGCTGCTTCTTCTCTAGCCCTTTTTTCCAGTAGAGAGAAATAAAACAAAGCATTTATTCCAGATAGTTGTTGTAAAGCAAATATGGCTGACCCAATAAAAACAACTGCAAATGGGGCCAGACTAATACAACATTCTTCTCAAAGCCACATAACCAATTGACTTCAATTGTAGGTTCCCTCATTAACCGCAGGTAGATTATGTAAACTAGTATATGCACTTAAGATTACAGAAATATGTACCTCACAGTTCAAATTATTTAGATGAGACCCCAAGGCCAAGTCGTGAGCCAAACACTTACGGGAAAGTAAAGTTCTGATCTCCATAGATGTTGTACTCAGGTGCACTGCCATATTCTCTTAGACAAATGCTGTGAGCATCCTCACTGGCACCTCTTACTACCTCCAATGGAGAAATTTTTGTATGAATGTAACCTACAACATTAGGAGGACTGAGATTGTGTAATTCAAAGTGTTGACCTGAGTTTCAACCAGACATATGTTACAATTATTCCCACCATGTTCCATAGAGGCAATATAGAATACACAAAGACAATATTATGACATATCAAGGACTATATATATTATGCAGGAAATAGAAAACTGACCGAAAGCTTCACTAGATAATAAAAAATGGTATTAGTTCTTGAACTGGTATTACGAATAACTGGTATTATCATTATAAAATCATACAAAAGTCCAAATACCATGAGTCCTTTATCCGTTTCAATTAAAGGAGGAATGTCATCCTCCTCTTCGTCCGTCTCGTAACTGGAGGCACAAAAACAAAAAATAATCAAAATGTAAATTATCCATGGCTTCGAATCAAAGACCTGCTAATATCACATAAAGAGAAATTGTATAACAGTCTCTGAACAGAAGCAAGCAAGTATTTCTCACACATCAGAGATTGCCAAAAGTACATTCTGAACAATCACTTCTATTAATCCATTAAATACTAAGGAAACATGCCCAGCCATGAAGAGATAGAGATATAAGTAAGAAAATGTTTCTCACCATAAGAAATAGTTATGGTACAATTTGATTCTTCAGATCTCTCAGGCCCATCATCTATTGGTCTGGAGTGTTGCGTCAAAACAATAGTATTAGCAATAACACCAACATAAAACACTAAAATATTGCATCAAATGAAACAAACATTTAAACTTAATCAGGATAACTTACAACACAAAGTAGAGAACTCAATCAGCGTCCTTCTATACGTCCTGAACATAATTCTATCCTGAAGAACAGAATTGGCAGTTGATTTACCAGAGAACCCAGATGGGCCTGCCCATCCAAAGATCCACAAAACAGCAGAAAAACATCCTCAGATTTATGGTTCAGACATCAACGCGAGCTAGTCACACAGATTTTCCCCCTGATAAAAATAATCAACTTTATACGCATACAGTTCAATTAGAAGGTGGAAGAGAGTTTATACCTCCAAATCGAAGCTTGAAATTGGTAGAGAAGCTTGAACTCTAATGCTCTGCTTTAACTTGAATATGAAATCGGTAAAGAAGTTTAATTTAAATGTATTCCTCGAAACCCTAATTTCTTGACTTTTTTTCCAGAGCCTGTCGCTTGAATTCCCAAACCCATAGCTGAAATTTGTACTCTCCACTATAATTCAAACGTGCATATATTGTCCCTAATCTAATTCCCCCAAATGTTTTGTCTAAAATTTTGAAGTCCCGCTTGTCAAAATTTAAGCCGCATAACCCCAATTATTTGGGCGCCCAAACCCAAAATATATTCTTCACGGCCCATTTAATTTCTATTATTTTCTTTTCTATTTTTTCTATTTTTATATTACACACATTATATTTATCACTATTAATTTAAATAAACAGTTAATATCCAAAGAAATTACAAACTTTAGTTTTCTATAAAAATTATAATATATTTATATTACACACATTATATTTATTATAATTAATTTATTATGATTTATTTATAAATATTTAAAGCTATTATAAACTTTTATTTTCAACAAACAAAGTATTTTAGTAATTTTAATCAATATTTACAAATTAATTATTAAAATGTATTCATTTAGTTTTAAATTCAAATCAAATATTATATAACATATAAAATATAAATAATTTATTTATTTTGCATGCTTTTACTTTCTAGAAAATGCCATATATAATTTTATTCAAATTAAATAATTTTAAAGATAAATTTAATTTTGATTTAATTTTTTTAAAAAAATATTATTCAGCTGTCTATGGTAACACGACATGATGGGTTGCAATATGAAAGATATCTATGGGAACACTATAGATTTATTGAGTTATAGCAACATATCTATATGCCTATTGTGACACCAAAATTGGGTTGTTGTGAAAGGGTCTTAATTGCATACCTATTGCAACGTTTTCTAAGGCAACACCATACAAAAGCGTGCAAATAGGCCATCTATGGCGTAGTGACACTTGAGCTTTTTTTTGAGATATTCATTATCTTGCTTGACTTTTTAAAGCTCAACAAGCTGTAGCTCCAACTTTTGATTTTCAATGTCAAGCTTCTCATTGATCTTTGACAGTCTACTAACTTCCTCAGTAGCTGGCACCATGCTTGTGTGTATGTGAAATATTTGTACACTCATCTTTTCAACAGTTTCTTTATATTGGCTTATATTTCCAAATTCCTCATTATCATCATCTTCATCAGTGTCATCCCAATTCTTGCCTTCAGCGATGTAAGCTTTTCCCTGTTATTTTCTCAAGAGAGCTTCATACTTTGCTTCCAACTCCAAATAAGATTTTTCCTTCTTCACTTTCTTTGGCTTTCTACACTCAATTACAAAGTGGCCCAACTCATCATAGTTGTAGCACCTAATTTTTGATCTGTCAACAGATGCAGTTTTGTAGCCACCTTTGCCACCTGAGTTGAACTGAGTTTTTCCTTTCCAGTTGTTGCTACTTGAGGTTTATCCCTTGCTCTTGAAGTAATTTGGCTTTTTCAAGGGTGTAATATTCATCCTCTTTCAGCTCCGATATGACTTGTTTCTGAGGATCCTTGTTTGTTTGCTCAACAACATAAGTGACTGGAGTTTGAGCTTCTTGTTTATCTTCAAGAATTGAACTGTCATTGACCATCAAGGCACTAGATCCATCAACCACATGTCCTTGATTTGCCTTCATTGACTTTCTCTGCAACATCTGAAGCTCATATGTTTTCAAAATCCAATATCTGACCTCCAATGTCATTCTACTTTAGCCTCTTCCTTCTCTAATAACATATATCTTCTATTCAAGATGGTCAGAAAGGGTAAGAAAAAAATGGAGGTTAGCCTCCTCAGCTTCATAATATTTATCATGAAATTGCAAGTCATTAATCAATTTGTTGAATCTTTTAAAAACTTCAGTAATTTCTTCTTTAGGTCTAGCCATAAAACCATCATATTATGATACCAAGATTATTCTTTGATTAAATCTAATTTCCTCTGTCCCCTCACATAGTATCTTAATTTTCTCCCAAATCTGTTTAGCAGAATCACAGTTGATAATGTTATTGTAGATTAAATTATCAAGATACTCAATTAATATGAGTTGTAAACTTCTATCCAGTGCAACCTTTCCCTTTTCAGGCTCTGTGTAGGTTAAGGGGTCTTTAGGTGTATATGAAGTGCTGGTATGACCATGTCTTCATATGTAGATTCAGAAAATCTCACCATAGGAATGAAAGCTCCATTCTTGAAAATATGAACATACATGGGGTTGGCCATCTTTATGAACAACATCATTTTCTTTTTCCACAGTGTGTAGTTTATCTTGTCAAAAACAGATATCTTGATGCTTGTCAATTTCTGAGCACTCATTCTTCCAAGATCTTTATCTGTTTACTTTCAGATTTTGCTCTGATACCACTTGTTACATAGTGAATTGTATGAAATATAACACGGATGGGGGTGAATGTGTTTCTTGGATTTTTCTTGGTTTTAAGCTTTATGGATTATGGTTTGAACAAAGCAGGTAAGAAATATAGATATTATGTTTAACAAAATTCACACTAACAAAATATATCAAAAACTCACTTAAATGTATTAATTAAGTTTGTCTTGCTACAAATCTACATTCTTACAAAATAAGAACTCAGCTTCTATGTTGAGAAAATACAAGAAAATATAGATTTATTTGTTACTTCTAAACTAAGGACCCGTGCATGCTTTATAGACTAGTAACATGGGTTTACAAAACTTGCACTAAAATGTACTAAACCAATTTCTAAAGCAACCTTGTCTATTTCCTTTTATGGTGTTAGCAAATCTATGCAGAATCTTGCAGGTTTGTGATCACCCTTTGTCCAGTGAATCTTGGCCCTTGATCTTGTATTCTTCAAGCTGCTTTTGTAGACTTTCCAATTCAGTGAAGGAATTGTTTGTTGACTGATAATATTGAATCTTGAACTTGTTTGTATTCTGAATTTGAGATAGTATGTCGAGATTTCTAATTGTTCTATAGATATGTGACATGTCGATAAGTATAATGACTTATCGATATCACTGAGTTCTTTATAGGTACATTTGACTTGTCGAGGTCTCCAGTTTTCTATATGTGAAATGAATTGTTGATATCTCTGAGATCTCTACATGTAGAAATGACTTGTCGATATCCTTGGGATCTCCATATGCACAATTTGACTTATCGATATCTCTGAGATCTCTATATGACTTATCGATATCTCCAGTTCTCTATATCTTCATTTGACTTGTCGATATCCCTGAGATTTCTACATGCAGAAATGTCTTGTCGATAACTTCAGTTCTCTACATCTTCATTTGACTTGTCGATATCTATGAGACTTCTCTATAAGCCATTTTGGACCTCTCTACAAGTCATTTTGGACTTCTCGAATGACTTCTCGATATACCTTGATTTGTGACTTGTCGATATCTTGACTTAGAACATTTTTCACAGAACATAATTATTCAACTCTAAGCGTCTACATCTTTTCTCTTAGGCATGATCATGACTTGATCTTCTTCCAGAGTTTATTCCTTAGCTTGAAATTATTCTCAGAAAAATCCCCCAGTCTAATCTACTAAACATTTTTATAGACTCGGGGAATAAAATTACAGAATACTAATAATGATTATCATAAAACTTAATCTTAGGACTATCAATATGACTTAGTCTTGTTATTATACAAGCTTTTCTTGCACAACACCCATCTTACCAGATTTAACCCTCCGTTAAATTTAAACATTTTTCGTTAAGTCAGCGAGTTTGACTAATGACGGTATCATTACTTTCAATTAAAGTGGTGCACATGAGTTTTCAATAATTAGAGTATGTTTTTTAATATATGTCGGTCAGTTAGATGATTATTTTGATATTTAAACCAAAGAAGAAACTTCTCGTTCAAAGTTTAATATCGGATGCCATCATTCTATGCAAGCAAATATCAAACATATAGTACCTTGAGAATTTCGTGTTATTAGGCTTAGGCTTTATCCATGCACTATCATTTAACAATACACTACAAAAAAAATGTCAATAGACAACGGTTATGCACTAATGTGAAAATTGGAAAAAAATGATGTTTTCGTGGGTGTATTAAAAGGTCCCAATTTTTCACATCGGTTTTGGACCGATGTGAAACACTATATATGTTATTCCCTAATAATACAACAAGAATTACAAAAGGGGGGTTGAATGTAATTCTAGCTACTTTTTCAAGATCTTAAAACTATTCTAACTGAATATATATAAGTGTTTGATTTGCAGAGTGCGGAATGAAGGAATTATATAAATGAAAACACGAAGTAATAAAAACACAAGCTTTTAAAACTTTCTGGTAGATTTGAATGTATCCACCATATATATATATATATATCAGTTTGAGAACTTTGTGTAGCTTAAAATGGCTCACAGCTGCTTTACAAGTAGAACAAACAAACTACAAAGAAATTCTTGACAAGTACAGCTTTTTCTATCTCTCTTTAAATGTGTTTGCTTGGTTGAATATGCTACTAGCTACACTTGGTTTATATATCACCAAGTTTACATGACAATAAGACAAGATAATAAAATAAAACATATCTAGTCTAACTCCATGCTGCTTTACTACTCTATTCCAGCATCTTTGAATATCTTCACAATTGCATGGAAATGGTAATGTTTCTTTGTTCTCAAATTCCTGCTTAACAAGATGCCACATTCCTTTTGCAAACTACCAATGCATGTGACTGTGTTGTCACTGTCAACAGATATTTAAATTTGATTATTCGTCGGGTACATGTTTGTCATCCATCGGGTAGTCTTTGTTGATCATCCGTCGGGTAGCTTTGTTGATTATCGGTCGGGTAGTTATTTGTCACTTGACTCCATTTCACTTATACAGAATTACAAGACATCTCATATTTACAATTAATCAACCTATTCTGCATATCCACTAGTAGTCAACATGACTCATATACTCCTACAGAATCTACACAAAGTTGTTTGCAGAAATGTGCTACAATACTTATTTGTTACATAAGCTACTCATCCGGTGGATGTCAAATCATCATCCGTCGGGACTATATTAAATCATCTGTCGGGACTATATTTGATTATACGTCGAGTGCTACAAAATTCACTAAGTTATATCTACTAAGGTGTTTTGTTTAATTTATCATCAAGTTCACAACATATTCCTAACAATATCCCACAATTTATGTCTACTGGAATAGTAGCCATAAATTAAGAGAAACTTGATGATAACAAAATACCCTAAAAATACAGATTGAAAAGTAGTAGATAAAACTGATAAGTGCTACAATATTTACTAAAAATTGAACAAAGCAAAGTATACAAAAAGTTGCTCACAATCATTATCAAGGTGCTCCTCTAGTCTGAGCAGATAAATATATTTGCTGGATTGTCTGGATTTCTTCCCAAGCCTCATGTTGTTCTCTTCTATCTGATTTTGGAGTTATCTGTGGAATTCAAGTTCATCAGCTTTAGATAAATCCAACATTTCTTGCATTTCTAAAAGAATCTAATTTCTAGAGATACTCAGTTGGTCATCCAGTCTTAAGAATCTTCTAACTCCCTTATCATCCATGAATTCCATCAGCCAATAAGGCCTCAAATGCACTCTCTTTCTTGTGAAGGGAATATACAGAGTTTTTGGAAGTGCTTCTTTGGCTCTATTGCTCCTTAGCTACTCTATTTTCTTTAGGACTATTCTCCTTGCAGTCACATCAAATCCAAAGTTCTTCTTGAAGGATGAATAGACCTTTATCAGTACAGATTGGCTTTCTTGAAGAATCATGTGAAGTGGCCATGTGATCTCTTTCCCTCCCTTGTACTTGAACACTAGCCTTTCAGGAAGATGTCTGTAAGTATCAATCCCTCTTACTTCTTCCAATTCTTCCAAGTAGAGGTTTATTTCAGAGAAATCCTTGATGTCACAGATGTATAAGTGATCCTCCTTATTGACTGTGGGTTGAGATTTAGTTCGGGTCTTGGATCTAAGAGTCACAGGCTTCACTTTCTTGATTGCTCTAGTCTTTGTTCTCTTTAGCTTGTTGAAGATTGGAAAGTTTAGTTCTAGAATTGGCAAACTATCCCAGTCTACTGGCTCATCCTTTGGAATTATGGGCTCACCATGAATATTCCTTGTTAGATCCACCACCTTGAATTCTTCAAATACCATTGAGGGTTTTGATGTCTGAGTTGAAGTTGTAGACTTTTGGGAATGTAGTCTTTCATTTCCTCATCACTGAAGTCCAATTTTCTTTTGGAGTGGATCTTGTATCTGAATCTTCTTTTCTGTTGTGGTTTTTATTGCATTTTCTGATCATGATGTTCAGCAATCACAGATGGTTGTGCAGAAAACTCAGTTGTAATCTTCACAGCTTAAAGTTTGGCCAAGATAGCAGCTTGCTCCTTCTTTTGTTTGAGCTTCTTAGCATCAAAGGCATCTTACTTCTTTTCTTGCCTGATTCTTTCCTTCTCTTCTTTTTTAGCTTCTACAAACTAAGGGTGTCTAGCCACCACACATATTTCTTTACCATTTCTGTAAATCTTGGAAATTCTTCTTTTAAGTGCTGAATCAGCTGGATCTTTGAAAAGTTGACCTAACCAACAGCTTCTTCTCTTCTGGCCTAGGTGTTTCATACACAATATCCATAGGATTTTTGTCTGAAAACTTTGAGTAGTTTCATTTAGGCTTCATGATCAGATTTGCCTTTGGAGATTTGATGCAAGATGTTTGGCCTTTTTCCAGATAATTCATACTCATTTCATTCACATAAATATTCTTGACTTGAGAGTGATGAGTGAAGATTTTGTCTGGTTTCTGAATTGGCCCAAACTTCTGTTGAATTTCTGCATCTATCTTTCTCCATTTCTCATCTAGTTCTTTCTCCACAGCTGCAACATCAAGCCTCTTGGGAATTGACTTTGACCTAAGCTTAGCAGCTGCTATTTGGATCAGATCAATGCTGTCCAATACTGGTGACTTTGGCAGAGTAATTTCTGGAACAATTACTTGGCTGATTTGTACATTTATGTTAGATATATTTCATAATGTCATGTCTAATATGATTTATGTTTAGTTTTTAGATCTTACTTATAGGACAAATCAGTACTTAACTGGAAATCAGCACTTATACTGAAGTCAGAACTTAAGTTATCAGGAGATATTTATCAGGAGATAATATCAGGATTTAAGGAGACTTTCAAATAAGGAAGGCAGCTGATTGAAAGGAAAGAAGATCAAGACAAACGCAAGAAATGATATTAATGAAGAAGGAATTCTATGAAGAATAGAATACTTGGAAGAAAAGATAACTAGTTGATATATTTTAGGAAGCAGAATTATATTCCATATCAATTAGCGATTATCTTGTAACTGTGTAGTATATAAACACAGACATAGGGTTTACACTATATGTGTTATCATTATCGAGAATAATATTCATTGTAACCCTAGCAGCTCTCGTGATAATTTGTTCATCACTGAGAGAGGACAGTTCTATATTGTAACAAAGTTTAATAAAGTTTGTTTTCTGTTACTTGTGTTCTTTTAATTCGATTTGATTGTGATGAACACTGTATTCAACCCTTTTCTACAGTGTGTGTGACCTAACAAGTGGTATCAGAGCAGATCTGTTAACACATAAACAGTTTAAGATCCAAAATCAATCATGTCTGAAGCAAAAACTCCAACCAAGTCCACCAAAATTGAAGAACCTCCAAAGACTCAAATCTATAGTCGATATGAGACTATTAATGTTCTCATACTGAAACCATCTGAATATCCCATATGGCAGGTGAGGATGTCTATGTTTCTGGAAGCTACATATCCAGAATATCTTGACAGAATCAATGAAAGACCTCATAAGCCAACCAAACTCGTTGTTGCAGTTGCAGGTGAACCAGCGAAGTCTGTACCAAAGGAGAAGAGTGATTACACTGCTGAAGATATCTCTTCAATTGTTAAGGATGCTAAGGTACGACACTTGCTGCATAGTGCCATTGATAATGTCATGTCAAACAGGGTAATTAACTGCAAGACTGCAAAGGAGATATGGGAAGCCTTGGAGACAAGATGTCAGGGAACTGATTCAATTAAGAAAAACAGGAAGACTATACTCACTCAAGAGTATGAGCACTTTGACTCAAAGTCTGATGAGTCATTAACTGGCTTATATGACAGATTTGTCAAACTCTTGAATGATTTGTCACTAGCTGACAAGGAATATGATCTTGAAGATTCAAATCTTAAATTCCTGTTAGCTCTTTCTGAAAGTTGGGATTTGAAAGCCACAACTATAAGAGACAACTATAATCTTGAAGAAACAACTCTTGAAGAAACTTATGGGATGCTCAAGACTCATGAACTTGAGATGGAACAAAGAAGCAAGATGAAAGGAGGAAAGTCAAGGACAGTTGCTCTTAAGGCTGAGGAGGAATCTCCCAAAGCAGCTACCTCAAGGAAAGGCAAGGGAAAAGCTCTCATCACAAAGTCTGATACTGAGTCATCAAGTTCTGATAGTGACGATGACTCAGAAACTGAAAGCTTGCCTGAGATGGATGCTGATGAAGAGATGATGAAGCTGTGTGCTCTTATGGTGAAAGGAATCACAAGGATTACATACATAAAATTCAGGAAGGGAAAGAAGTTTTCCAAGAAAGGTGCAAGTTTTGATAAGAAGAGTTTCAGAAAAATTGAAGGCAAAGGAGGAAAGTCTGACAAAGGAGATTACTCAAATGTCAAGTGCTACAACTGTGCTGAGAAAGGCCACATATCTCCTGATTTCAAGAAAGTGAAGAGTGACAAAGGCAAGGCTCTTGTCACAAAGAAGAAGAGCTGGACAGACACTTCAGATTCTGAAAGTGAGGAGAACTATGCCTTGATGGCAAATGCTGGTAGCAGTTCTGATGCTGGTGAGTTAAAGGTACCTCAAACTACTTATTCATTTCATACTGATGATATTAATGAGTTGAGAAGATATCTTAAAACCATGTTCATTAGTTATAGAGATCAAACTTTAACATGTGAAAGATTAACTTCTGAAAATCTTGCTTATAAAAAGAGCAATGATTATTTAGAAAAAGAGTTAGTCATCTTCCATCAAACTCAGAAAGATAGAGATGATGTTTTCTATGTTAGGGATGAAGTACTTAAAATGAATGAATCTCTAAAAACTGAGTTAGAAAAGGAAAAAGAGATTATCAGGACTTGGACTAACTCTGGCAGAACAACTCAGAATTTGTTAAGTAGTGGAAACTAGAAAGAAGGCTTAGGTTATGGAGATGATAAGAATGATAAGGGAACTGTAGAGATTAAGCCTATAGTTGTTAAATAAAAGCCAAAGGTAAAACCTGTTAAGTTTGTAGCTGTAAAGTCTGATACTGAGAAATCAGAAGTCAAAGAGAAATTAACTTCTGACAAACTAAAACAGGAAAAGCCAACTGAAGTTAACATAGGCTTAATGACTAAGAAGCAGCTTAAGCATAAGCTGGAAGATGTTAAGAATGTAAACAGGGTAAAGCCACCTAGGAAAAATAGGAATGGAAAGGAAGGTGTGAATAAAAGCAATGATTATAAGCCTGTTCCTAATTCTCCTAGAAAAACATGTCATAACTGTGGAAATTCTAACCATCTGTCTTCTTTTTGCAGGAAGAATAAGAACATAAACTCCTTACCTTCAAAGTCAGGAGTTAAGAGTCAGTCTGTTAGATATAGGCCACAAAATCCTTGTTTTCATTGTGGTAGTTTATGGCATTCCATTTATACTTGTAAGGAATATCATAGTTTATACTATGATTATTATCAAATAAAACCTTATTTAAAGAAAGTTAGCATTGTTCCTTCTAGTATAAGTTCTTATGCAAAGTCTGATGCTGTAAATGCTGATGCTAAATCCGCTGTAAATGTTAACAAACTTAATAAGGCCAAAGGATCCAATCAAGTCTGGGTCCTTAAAACTAATCATTAATGGTCTTTATGATTGCAGGGCAACAGGAAAAACATCCTAGTTCTGGACAGTGGATGTTCAGGACATATGACTGGAAATAAAGCCCTGCTATTAGACTTTGTGAAGAAAGCTGGCCCAAGTGTTTCTTATGGAGATGGCAACATTGGAAAAACACTGGGATATGGCAATATCAATCTTGGGAATGTCATCATTGAGAAAGTAGCTCTGGTCTCAGAACTTAAACACAATCTGCTCAATGTTAGTCAAATCTGTGATAGAGGTTATCATGTGGATTTCTTTGAAGAATACTGTGAAGTTGTAAGCAACAGGCAAAGTTGTTCTGAAAGGATACATGCATGGTAACATTTATGAAGCTAAGCTTTCAAAAAGTACTGATGGTTCTGCAATCTGTCTGTTGAGTAGAGCATTAATTGAAGAAAGCTGGAATTGGCACAAGAAACTCTCTCATTTAAATTTCAATAATATAAATGAACTAGTCAAGAAAGATCTTGTGAGAGAATTGCCAAAATCAGTATTTACTCCTGATGGCCTTTGTGAATCATGTTAGAAGGCAAAAGAAAGAAAATCTTCATTCAAGAGCAAAACTGAATCATCAATTCTTGAGCCTTATCACCTACTACATGTTGATCTATTTGGTCCAGTGAATGTTATATCTATTGCAAAGAAGAAATATGCTATAGTCATAGTGGATGAGTTCACCGGATACACATGGGTGTGTTTCTTGCACACAAAAAGTGAAACTGCATCTATTTTGATTGATCATGTCAAGCAACTGGATAAATTGGTCAAAAATTCTGTGAAGATCATAAGAAGTGATAATGGCACTGAGTTCAAGAATTTGATCATGGAAGAGTTCTGCAAAGACCATGGAATAAAGCAGGAATTTTCTGCTCCGGGAACTCCACAACAAAATGGAGTTGTTGAAAGAAAGAATAGAACTCTTATTGAAGCTGCACGAACTATGCTTGATGCAACACTCATTAACAAGCATGGAAAGACACCATATGAGATGGTGAAGAAAAAGAAGCCAAATCTGAAGTATTTTCATGTATTTGGATGCAAGTGTTTTGTTCTTAAGACTCATCCTGAATAGCTATCCAAATTTGATCTAAAAGCTGATGAAGGAATTTTTGTTGGATATCCACTTTCCACAAAAGCCTTCAGAGTCTATAATTTAAGAACAAGGGTAGTCATGGAATCTATTAATGTCTATTTTGATGATAAGAAGATTACTGGACTTGAAGATTTCAATGATCATGATCAGCTGAGATTTGAAAATGAAGTTTTAAATTCTGATACTGTAAATCCTGACAGTCTAAATCCTGATACTGCAAACTCTGATGGATTAAACTATAATATTATTGAAACTGTGGTGACTACACCAAAGGAAGATGCACCTGTGCAGGGGGCATACTGAAGATACAACCACATCTCAAGAAGCATCAGAACCTACAACTGGCTCTTCAAGTTCTGATTCATCAAGTTCTGATGAGCCAAGTTCTAATAATTCTGGAAACTCAAATTCTGAAGGATCCAACTCAGAGAGAATGGATCATGGGGGAGCATCCAGTTCTAGAGAAAATCTTCCATCTGCAAGGTAGTGGACTAAAGCACATACACCTGACTTAATTATTGGAAATCCTGATGCAGGTGTCAAAACTAGAACAACTACATCAAATGAATGTCTCTATAATTCTTTTCTTTCTCAGACTGAACCAAAGAAAGTGGAAGAAGCTCTTCAAGATGCTGATTGGGTGCAAGCAATGCAGGAAGAGTTAAAGGAATTTGAAAGAAATAAAGTCTGGACCCTAGTGCCAAGACCAAAGAACAGATCTGTTGTTGGTACAAAGTGGGTGTTCAGAAACAAAACTGATAGTGATGGCATAATTACAAGGAATAAAGCAAGGCTGGTTGCAAAAGGATATTCTCAACAGGAGGGAATTGATTATGATGAAACATTTGCACCAGTTGCTATATTGGAAGCCATAAGGATATTTTTGGCTTATGCTGCAAATAAAAAGTTTATAGTCTTTCAAATGGATGTGAAAAGTGCTTTTCTCAATGGAGAATTGGAAGAGGAAGTATATGTTGAACAACCTCCAGCCTTTGTAGATTCCAAACTTCCACATCATGTCTACAGGCTTGATAAAGCACTTTATGGCCTTAAGCAAGCTCCAAGAGCATGGTATGAGACCTTAGCTCAGTTTCTTCTGGAAAGTAGATTTAACAGAGGAACTACTGACAAAACACTGTTCTACCTCAACCATGGAAAGGACTTACTTTTTGTGCAAATATATGTTGATGATATCATTTTTGGTTCTACAAATGACAAACTTTGCAAGAAGTTTGTCAAACTGATACAGTCAAGATATTAAATGAGTATGATGGGGGAACTTAGCTATTTTCTGGGCCTTCAAGTCAAGCAGAATGAAGAAGGCACTTTTATTTGTCAATCCAAGTACACCAGAAATTTGCTGAAGAAATTTGGAATACAAGATAGTTCAAGCGCATCCACTCCCATGGCCACTGCAACAAAATTGGATAAGGATACTGGTACATCAGTAGATATTACTGATTACAGAGGTATGATTGGCACACTACTCTATCTTACTGCAAGTAGACCTGATATCATGTATACTACCTGTCTTTGTACAAGATTTCAAGCAGATCCAAGAGAACCTCACTTAACAGTTGTGAAAAGAATTTTCAAGTACCTTAAGGGTACAGCTGATCTGGGATTATGGTATCCTAGAGAATCAGACTTTAAGCTAATAGGTTACTCAGATGCAGATTTTGCAGGATGCAAAATTGACAGGAAAAGCACAAGTGGAAGCTGCCAATTTCTTGGAGGCAGATTGGTTTCTTGGTTTAGCAAGAAACAGAAGTTAATTTTTACATCAACTGCAGAAGCAGAATACATTGTTGCAGGAAGCTGTTGTGCACAGTTTTTTTGGATGAAGAATCAATTACTGGATTATGGGTTAGAATTTTCTAAAATTCCTATTTACTGTGATAATCAAAGTGCTATTGCTATGACAGGTAATCCAGTTCAACACTCAATAACAAAGCACATCAGCATTAGGTATCACTTCATAAGGGAACATGTGGATGAAGGTACAGTGGAATTGCATTTTATTCCAACAGATAAACAACTTGCAGATATCTTCACAAAACCACTGTGTGAAGCTACTTTTACAAGATTGGTAAATGAACTTGGAATGGTTTCAGGTTCTTTCTCTAAATTTGCTTAGTTTATGTTCTGTTACATTAGACTCTATGATCAGTATTTACAGATATTACTATCTTTGTGTATTATGTGCTTAATTTGAAAATTTCTTAAGTCCTGATTGTTGTCTGATGTGAATATTTAAACTCTGATAGTGATATGCATGTTTCTGTGACTATTCAATCCAATGAGGATAATTATGCTAGATGTTGAACTAGTAGTCTTTAATATACTAAAGATCCCATGTTTGAAGTAATTGTTTATGTGGAAATCTTTTAACAGAAGCAAATTATAATATTGAGCTTAGTTGAAGTTTACTTTGTGTATCTTGTTACTAAGTCAAAAACTAGAATAGTGCTTATTATCTGTTAAGTTCTGATGTTAGTAAATCTCGTGAATGTACTAAGTGCGGATAAACCTCACTTATCAGAAGAAAAAGAAATAAAAATCAGGTACTCCTTTGAGATCTAGAGTAAAAAAAATGTGGAAGGGAAGACCCAAGTGTATTGCTGGTATTAAGTTATATGCATTAGAAAAGCAAAATAAAATTTTCTTGGTGACTTTTCACACTCTATGATTACTGGAGAAATACTCTGATAACAGCATAAATTTTGATAAGCAGTCGTGACTCACTTACACTGAGAAGCCACTGTAAAATAGAATTTCAAAAGATGCATAAAATGAGCACAAGACGGTTGAGGTGGACTCATGCATGAACTCATTCTATAGTAGACTTCAGAATAATGACAGATTTTGAGCAAAGTTCTTAGTTATGCCTTATTTCTAAGATGTACTAAAGTGAATCAGACTTTAATCTTTATCTGATATTTAGCTTACTACACACACATACAGTCCATATGAATAATGAAAATTACTGTGGTGATAAATGTTATTTTAGATGAACAGATTAAGTGTCAGT
This sequence comes from Apium graveolens, assembly GCF_009905375.1. Taxonomy (NCBI): domain Eukaryota; kingdom Viridiplantae; phylum Streptophyta; class Magnoliopsida; order Apiales; family Apiaceae; genus Apium; species Apium graveolens. Next base: position 188,148,341 of record NC_133651.1, read on the forward strand.
TGCATAAATTCTGAGGATAAGTTATGATGGAAATTCTGATGATTAAGCTCTGAAGAAACGAAATCAGTATTTGTGTGAAGAATTACAGAAATAAACATTCACTTTTCGAGTTAAGGAGCCATGTTCTGATGACTGTTAAGTTCTAATATAAGTCTAAGTTCTGATATTAAATCCTGATTCTTTACTTGACTTATTTATGGTTAAATATGAAACAGTCATATTTAAAATCAGAATATGTTTGGGTGAGTTATAAATAGTCAACATAATTTGGGTTAGTGGTACTCGTGTATGCACAATAATTTTTTTTGTACTTGTTTCGTGTGCTCATTAACTCCTGTTTTAAGATTCCAATGGCTGTCATTATTGCTCATCGGTCTAGGGAGACGAGGCTTTAATTCTTTTTTTTTTTCACATTCCATGCATCCCTTGGTCTTCCCTTGTATATATAACTGACCAAACATCCTTTAGTAAAAATCAATTTTTTCTTCTCTCAAACAATGGCTCAGTTTGGTTGGTTTTACAACTATGGCACCGACACTGTGCATATTTTTCAAAATGGAATTCCGACTGCATATCCCATCAACAACATTTCGTCTAATCTCTGGATTCAATTTCCAGAGATCGTTAAAAATGACTTGTTAACTGTCCAACAAAATCTTCATCTCCGTTATCTCCGTCAGCAAGAACGGATCATCCGTTTTGCAGTGCTCTTCGTCAGCAGCAGAAAGAGTTAGTCGTTAGTCTTCTTAGACTAGGACTAAAGCTGTTGATGTTAGGAATCATAGATTAGGACTATTTTGCAACTTTTACATATAATTGCTAAATTTCATCGAATGTATTTGTTTGATATATTAATGAAATTTTACATAATTGCAAGATTTTGTCTCTGAGTCGTTTCATATTCTGATGACCTTTTAAATCCTGATAATAATCAAGTTCTGATGCTGACGTGGCAGTATTTATTTACTTGGTTTATTTTTGGTCATTACCTCACTGGTCATATTTTCTTTTACAGAATATTGGTAAAGCAGTAATAATCATTTATTTAGTGGGAACAGTTTTTTTTAAAATAACAAAAACTGAACGTCCTTGATTAATGGGATTACTAGGTAAGTGGAATGGTTTTTCTCCTTAAAAACTGCATGTGATAAGTAATGATTGCTAAATACCCGTGCCCATTAATTATCTTTTACTGCTGCATGTCTGACAGGTGTCTCAACGTCTATTTTTTACCATGTATAAGTAAAAAGAGAGAAAAGATTGTAAAATCTTTTATTCACTTTTATACTCTATCTCTCTCTTTTTACTCTTATACTCTCACTATTTTCTGATATTTTATCATACAAAAATTTTATCAAACACCTTACAGGCAACCTTATTTCTCACTTATTTCTCATGGCACCCAAGGCTTTGATTGTAAATGGAGCCAAGTTCGTACCAAACAACTATGCTGCAATCTTGAACAAGGCTGAAGCTCCATCTGATTTGCACTTTATGCAAGATTTTTTAGCAAATAGTGAGATTGGGTATGCGTTGACCCAACCTCACACTATCTCAAGCCAACAAGTTCTGACATTTTGGCGAACTGGGATTTTTGATGATGGTGGTGCTACTGGTACTCCAAGCATCATATTTGAAGTCAATGATGTTGAGCATGTGGTTACTCCTGGAGCAGTTCGTAAAGCTCTCCACTTACCATAAGGATGTACTTTTTCAACAGTGGAGGACCCTGTTCTACAGCAGCTCATGGCCAGTTTGGGTTATGAGACGAGTTTGGGAAAGCTTGGACAGTTGAAAAGGGCAAATATCAGGAAAGAATGGAGCTTTTTCTTCGATTGTATCACTAAGGCATTCGCCAATAAGTACTCCAACTTTGATGCCATTCCAGTCATGAGTCAGCAAATCGGGTATGCTCTTATTCATCAAACACACTTTGATTTTGCAAGTGTTGTGCTAGGATTCATAGGGGATAGGATGACAAAGGATAGGAATGTCATATACTTTGCTAGATTATGTCAGCTTATATATAATTTTTGTTGTGCTGATGAACCCCAACCTACCACTGATTTAATTTCACCCTTTAAGCTTGCAAAAAGGGCTTTTAATGATTTTTTAAAAGCTGACGTTAAGAAGAAAATGGTTAGACCCTTATAGATACCTCAGTCTGTAAAACAGATTCTTGTAAATGCTGATCCTCAAACCTACACATCTGTTTACCCTGATGTTCAACCCACCAACACATCCCAGCCACCATAACAATCATCAGAACATACCACATCTACACCTCAAACTTCTCATCCTCAACCTACTCAACCCTCCATCTAGACATATTTCAAACCATCACAGACATCTCAACCTTCACCATCAGCACATCCTGTGAGGCCTTCATCTTCCAAACCTAAGAGGACAAAGACTGTACCTCAGACACAACAGAAGAGAAGGAGGATTGTTCTGAGGGATGAGTCAGACAGTGAGGAACAGGTTCCAGTATCAGAACCTGTTATTATAGAAGCTGAGAAGGTCTCTTCTCAGAAGGATGCTGAAATTGGGAGTTCTAGGCCCCTAAAAAGGCTTGGAAAGCTAAATTCTGATGAAGCTCCCAAAGTCTCTCCATCTGCAAAGAGACATAAAAAGCAAAGAGCCAGGAGGGTTGTCAGTGTATCATCACATTCTGAAGAAACTCTGGAAGAATCAGCTAAGGAAGGGGGTCAGGAATCTCTGATCCCAACAGAACCAATGGTTGATTTACTTCCTTCAGCATAACCAGAAACTACTCAAGACAGACTGCCTACTCCTCATGTGTCTCCTGTAAATGAACCAGTACATACTGAAGACCTAGGCACAAGTGCTGAGATTGATATTCACAACCTAATTGTGCCTGAGGTTTTGTACTTGGAAGCTCCACCAGCTCAAATCAGTCCACCAACAACCCCAATTCTGGATGCTGATTTTAATGAAGATATTCCTACTACATCTATTCTGAATCTGGATGATGAAAATCAGGTTTTAGGTGGGCATCAAGATTTGGCTGTTGATCAGAACTTAGTGGGAGATCAGCACTTAGAGGATGATGTTGAAGCATCAATAGCCACTCATACTATTCTTTTATCAGAGGAAGGTGATGATGCTGATTTTATAAGTTCTGATGCTATTAATGATGAAGTTACGGGTGAAGCTGCTGCCAATTTAGATGCTGATGCAGCTGATCTATCAGGACATGCACCTCAACAAACTGTTCATAAAGCTGATTTAGTCAAGAAGTTTGTTACAGGGGAAGCACCAGTACCTTGGAGTGAAACTCCTAGAGGAAAGGAGTGGACTAAAGAATGGAACTCATTTAGTTTTGTTCCTTCTGAAAAGATTCTTACTGAGCATCTTGCAAAAGCTGATGAAATGCTGATACATGATGATTTCAAGACACATCTGAGAGTTACTGCATTGAGTACAAGACACCTTCAAGGTCAACACTCAATAAATCATGACAAGGTGAATAAAATTCAAGAAAACTTGATCCATCAAGATATGAATCTGAAACTTGAAAAGAATAGATTTTTCAACCCTACCTTTGAAAGAATTGCCTACATTGAGAAAACCCAAGAGAAGTAACAGTCTCAGATTGATGAAATTTTGAAGAATCAAGCTTCTCATCAAAATCAACTCAATGAGATCCAATCCTCAGTGTAATTGCTTGTCTCTCTTCTTTTACCTGCTGATGCCGAAAAGGGGGAGAAAGTAATTAAGTCCAAATGCAAACCTATCAAGACACTGAAGGGAAAGGATGATGAAAAAGATGACCAGGGACACTCTGGAATGGGTGGAGGTCATGGTCAAGGTAAAGGTCTTTCATCAAGTATAACTGGAACTACAAGTCAAAGAACAAGTTCTAATACCGGGAGAAGAATAACTTCTGATACTGGTAAAAGGATAAGTTCTGATGAACATCTGGAACTTGATGAGGATATTTCAAGACAGTTATTTCTGAAGAAAATCCAGGAATGGACTTTAAGAGTCTAAAGGAAGAAGAAGCTAGACTTAAGTTAGAAGAAGTCAACTCCAAATCTGAAGCTTTTGTTGTTGAAAAGAAACTTCCTAAGGCTAAAGGCATTGTGATAAAAGAAAGGAAAAATCCTGAGGCAACTAAGGCCAAATCACAAATGGAGATAGATCCAAGGTCCAAGGGAAAAGAAAAAGTTGGTGAACCTGTAATGGTTTATGTGCCTACTATGGATGAAGAAATATCTGATGAAGATGCTAATCTTACTCTGATTTCAAAGAAGATTTCTCAAACAACCTCTGACATGGCTCAAGTTGTTCAGAGTCAAGATATAGTAAGTTCTGATATGACACTGAAGCAAGCAACCTCTGACATAGCTCAAGTTGGCTTGATATCAGAAAATAAAGAAAAGGAAACCTCTGACATTGCTCATGTTAAACCTTCAAAGTTAATCCTACCAGGATTCACCAAAGCCAAACAAACTCAACATTTGAAGACTGCAACAATGGTTTTGAAGCAAGAGTTATTACAGGAAAGGAAGCAAGAGAAAAATCTGGATGTAGTGCTGATGAAAGAAGAGTACAGAACACAACCAATGATTCGACTTTCTTAAGTGAACCAGGTGTTGGAGCAACTCCTGAAAGATTGAATCAGCTTGAATCTGTACAGATGGTTTACCATACATTCTTGAAAGAACATATCTTGTTATATTTCATGACAGATGGAAGGGTATACCACATTAGGAAGAATGCTATACTATTGAAGTATTATGACGAACTAGAACATGTTCTATTCCTACTTCAAGTGAAGAATAGATTAACAGATAGTGCTGCAAATTATTTGAAGACTCAAATTCAGAGACAGAAGAAGCTTTATTCTGTAAAGTCTGACAGCACATACTGTCCCAAGTACAGAGATCACAAAGGTGATATTGTCGAGATGAAGCCTAACTCTGCTAAGATTATAACTACTTTTCTGGGTTATAAGGCTGTGGAATTCAATCTTGAGTCTGACAAGGCATATTTGATCAGACTAGATCAGGACATAAGAAAAGCTAGAATAAATGATCTCAGGGCTGCTATCTTTCAAATTGGTGAATACACAATTGAATTGAAGAATGCTAAAAGGAGGATGATTAATGAACTTAAATATGCCGAGAGATGTTTATCAAAGAACTATCTCAGAACAACTCCTCACATCAAAGAGATCAGTAATTGAAGCCAAGTCAAAATCTACAACTGCTCAAATTCTGATGTGTATACAGACTGAAGCTGTTATCAGAAGTTAATGATGGTAAAGCTTTAAGGACTAAAATTTATAGTTATCCAGTTAAATTCTCATGCATTTGTACTTAATGTTTTTGACATCATCAAATATCTGTTAAACTTGTATATTATGCTAATTTACAAGTTGGGGGAGATTGTTAGATATATTTGATAATGTCATGTCTAATATGATTTGTGTTTAGTTTTCAGATCTTACTTAAACAGGACAAATCGGTACTTAAATGGAAATCAGCACTTATACTGAAGTCAGAACTTAAGTTGTCAGAACTTAAGTTATCAGGAGATATTTATCAGGAGATATTTATTAGGAGATAATATCAGGACTTAAGGAGACTTTCAGATAAGGAAGGAGGCTGATTGAAAGGAAAGAAGATCAAGACAAACTCAAGAAATGATATTAATGAAGAAGGAATTCTATGAAGAATAGAATACTTGGAAGAAAAGATAACTAGTTGATATATTTTAGGAAGCAGAATTATATTCCATATCAATTAGCGATTATCTTGTAACTGTGTAGTATATAAACACAGACATAGGGTTTACACTACATCTGTTATCATTATCGAGAATAATATTCATTATAACCCTAACAGCTCTCATGATAATTTGTTCATCACTGAGAGAGGACAGTTACATATTGTAACAGAGTTTAATAAAGTTTATTTTCTGTTACTTGTGTTCTTTTAATTTGATTTGATTGTGATAAACACTGTATTCAACCCCCTTTGACAGTGTGTGTGACCTAACAATTTACCACATGCTCCCCTCACTAGTTGGCTCTGCTTCACTGTCTTCAGATAATGATTTCTCCCCCTTTTTTATCATCAAGTAGAGTGGAGGAAGAAGATTATGCAGCCACCAGCTTTTGCAACAGTTGAGTTTGTTGTGCTTGATGTAGATGAATAGCTGTTAGAAAAGCTTCCATAGCAGTCATCCTTTTATCCAAGGAATCCACTTTAGTGGCAAGATCAGAGTTCTTCCTTAGTTGTCTCTTAATATCAAGCATTGTTGCTTCTGGAAGTTTAGCATCCAATCTTTCAGCAAATGTCCTTCTTCACTTGATCAATCTCAGTCTTGATAGAAGTGACATTGTGATTGTGTTTAAAGCCTTGGATTTGATACAATTGTAGATAATTGAGATGTGCCTGTAAGAGCTTCCTGGTGCTAGCATTTGTTGTGGCTTGAAGAGCATTATGTGTGTCTTGAATTTGATGGATGAGAGTGGTTTTAAAGTGTTGAATATCACAGTCCTTGGAGAATGCCCATGATGGCAGGCCAGATCTAGAGCCAATGCCTGCTTCTCCCCCTATTTCCATGAGCTCTTCACTATAATCACCATCATCTCCAAAGAAATCTGCAGATTCACCAGTACCATAGTCAACCTCATCATCAACTCTAGGTGGCATGGTTGTGATGGCATCCTTTGCTCTTTACATAGATTGAGTGGTGTGCACTAAGTTGAGCATTCTTTCAGCCTCCTCATTGCCCTGTCCAGCTAGAATTTGATATGCTGGAACATGATGAGTAAATGTCTCACCATCCAGGGGTAGATTATATGACAGTTTAATGTGCTTGTTGAGATAGATTCCCCTTTTCTGCATCACTGACATTCATTGACTCACTAGAAATGACGTCCATCCTTATCGCTCCAGTACCTGCATTTCTCTCATGTTCTCTCTATTTTTGCATCAAGGGCTCCCCTTGGCTTCCCACCTTCACCTTCACCATCTAAGCTGGGACTCCACTTTTGCTAGTCCTGAAGAAATGGACTGCATAGGTTCACTCATTTTCTCTCTTTTTGCCTGGAAGCAACCTAGCCTCTCACTCAGTTCACTCCCTTCCCTCAGTCCTAAGAGTGATTGTACTACTACTAAGTCCTCTGCACTTGTGATAATTGAAGAAATTTGAAGTTGTGCAGAGACTCCCGATGGATGAGGAATATCCATCGGGGTAGTAGTTTGGCTAGCCGACGGATGATTGTTGTTAGGCACATCCGTCGGGATACAATCACCACTCGACGAATGAATGATATCCACCGGGATAGAAGAAATGAATGAGTTTGGAGTGGAGACTATTGTAGACTCTATGCAGATTGATGAAAATTTAGGCACATATGTCTCAATAGACTTTGAAAGAATTGGCAAGTGAGCCAACAAATCATCTAAAAGATGATGCTCACTTGCTTGGATTTTTGGCCTCTCCAACAAAGTTAAATATGGAGAATTTGGAAGTGATGTATTAATCATGTCTACATCCAATGAGTGTGTGGGTGAATTTGGTGTTTTAGGTACTTCTATCACCAAAGATTTTGGCTGTGACTCCACATTTACTGGAGCCACATCAACCTGAATTTGAGATGGTGCAGTGACTGAGTCTATTGCTTCAGTTTGCACTGTGTGTGTTCCCTGTGCATCCCCAAGGGTTTTAGATCTTTTTTTCTAGCATATGTTTATGCTGATCTTGTGTCCCTAACCCTCCTGATCTGTGGTCCTGGTTGGGAGCTTGTTTCAAAAGTAACATCCTTTTGGGAAGATAAAACTAGAAGTGAGCTTATTTCCTTATTAACACCCATAATTTGTTGGGAAACTGTGGTGTGGCTAGGCTTAGGTACACTCATCTCACCAGCCTTATCATTAGGGTTTCTTTGATTTTCACCTTGTCCCTCACCTTGCTCACTCTCCTTCACACTTCCCTCTTTGTGTTTAGTAGATTTTGCAAATGATTTCTTTTGAAAGAAACTAGAGGGGGCTTTCTTAGTTTTGAATTTTGAAATTATTTGTTTGGTAGCTTGGGTAGGCATATGTTGGGTCATTGACACAGATGACATAGCTACACTTGAAGGCAAAGAAATGTGTGAGGTTGGAAGAGTGGAGACAGTGGTACTTACCTCACTTACCTGAGGTCCCTCCATGATTGGAAAGTAATGGAGGGGCACCTCTTTGTGGTGACTTGCCCTGTTGAGATCATCAATGACTCTCCTCTCTTGAACCCAACAATTTGGCTTGTTGGTTGGGTTCTCAACAACAATATTCTCGATAAGATGGTTAGCAAGCATCATAAAGAATCTAGCATAATAGACACTTTTACCTCTCTTATTAAGTTCTCCTAACTTATAACCTAACTCAAACAAGACCAAGTCACTGAAATTAAAGTACTTATCAGTAACCAACATGTAAAGCATGTTAATCATGGAGATGTTAACAGAGTCAAAATTGCTAATTATACCAGAAAATACTTTAGTTACCACATTACACAGATATCTCCATTCCTTTCTAAGACCTAGCCTCCTAATTTCACTTAACTTAGAAGTTGAAAGAGCATAGCCCATAGAATTTAGCATGTTAACTATATCAGTGTCTGTGTGTGGAACAGTAGTAGTGTTATCTGGAATTCTAAAGCATGCTTTGACAATGTCACTATTAATACAAAACTGCTTACCTTTGAGAGTGAAAGTTATGGTCTTGTCAGTAGAGTTGTACATGACAGTTGTCCATATCTGCTCCACAACTTCACAGTAGATTGTGGGTGATTCCAGCATAGCATAACTGAGTTTACAGCTCTTCACAAAATCCATCATCTTTTGAAAGTTTCCAGACTGAGGAATCTCCTTATTCACAAGTGATGCAAAGTTGTTCTTTTCATAGATATATCCAGATTGAGACATGATTTTGACCACCGGTGCCATTGTTAGAGAATAAGAAATTTGCAGAGAGAATATTTGCTTTGGAGAAGAAAGGAAGTTAGAGCAATTGATTTGAGAATAATAATAGAGTAGAATAAAAATGAATTCTGCTTTTATACTATCTCAGAAATAACTGTCAAAATATAAAGTGAAATAAAGTAACCAATCAAAATTGCCCAAAAAATCCGTTTGAAAATAAATAAACTATAAATATTATGTAACTTATCAGTCTTGTTATACTTACAAACTGTAAGTATACTCGATGGATAACGTTCAGAGTTTTAATGGCTAAGATTGAGACAATTCGACGGATGAGGATAAATAAGTTATCCGTTGGGTTATAAAATAATTCAGAAAAGTAATTGATTTTTATTAACAAATAATATTCCGACGGATGATCAAACTCGATGGATAATGAACATCCGTCGGGATGTAAATTTTGAGTTAGCCAAAATTTCATCCAAAACAGAAAAATCAATTAAGGTTCTGGCTGCATTAAAACTTGCAAAAATATCTGAAATAATTCAAGAATAATTAAGCATACCTAACTCACTTACCAACCTTAAAAAGGTGGATTCATCAAGTGGCTTGGTAAATATATCTGCAAGCTGCTTTTCACTTGGAACAAAAATGAAGTTCCATAGTACCATTCATCACATGTTCCCTAATGAAGTGGTACTTGATGTCTATGTGCTTTGTTCTTGAATGATGTACTGGATTTTCAGTGATAGCAATTGCACTTGTGTTATCACAGAAAATGGGATTTCTATCCACTTGTACACCATAGTCCAACAATTGGTTTTTCATCCACAAAATCTGTGCACAGCAACTACCAGCAGCAATATATTCAGCTTCAGCTGTAGAAGTAGAAACTGAATTTTGCTTTTTACTGAACCAGGACATAAGCTTGTTCCCTAGAATTTGACAGGTTCATGTTGTACTTTTTCTTTCTATTTTACAACCTTCTTAATCTGCATCTGAATAACCAGTTAGATCAAAACCAGAATCTCTAGGATACCAAATGCCAAGTTTTGGTGTTCCCTTGAGATATCTGAAAATTCTCTTAATAGCTACTAAGTGAGATTCTCTAGGATCAGCCTGAAATCTAGCACAAAGACAAGTAGCAAACATTATATCTGGCCTAACTGTTAAGTACAGAAGTGAGCAACCCATGCCCCTATAGCTTGAAATATCCGCAGACTTTTCATTAGTGTTTAATTCAAGCTTAGTTGCAGTGGCCATGGGAGTTTTTACAGATGTGCAATCCATTAGATCAAACTTCTTTAAAAGATCATGAATATATTTAGTTTGACTAATGAATATTCCATCACTAACTTGCTTAACTTGTAAACCAAGAAAGTAAGTTAATTCTCCCATCATGCTCATTTCATACTTACGTTGCATCAATTTGGAAAACTTTTTACAAAGTTTTTCATCTGTAGAACCAAATATAATATCATCTACATAAATTTGAGAGCCATTAACATTTCTAAAGAATAAAGTTTTATCAACAGTACCTCTTGTGAAGTGATTTTCCAAAAGAAACTTTGATAAAGTGTCATACCAGGCTCTAGGTGCTTGCTACAGTCCATAAAGTGCTTTCAAAAGATAGTAGACATATCCTGGAAAATTTGGATATTCAAAACCAGGAGGTTGACTGACATAGACTTCCTCCTCCAAATCTCCATTCAGAAAGGCAGTTTTGACATCCATTTGATAGACCTTGAAATTAGCATGGGCTGCATAGGCTAAGAAAATTCTGATGGCTTCAAGTCTTATAACAGGAGCAAAGGTTTCATCAAAATCTATTATTTCTTTTTGGCAGTAGCCCTTAGCAACCAATCTAGTTTTGTTCTTGACCACTATGCCAATTTCATCCATCTTGTTTCTGAATTTCCACTTGGTGTCAATTGAATTCTTTCCTTTAGGTTTGGGTACCAGCTTCCATACCTTGTCCTTTCAAATTGGTTTAGCTCCTCCTGCATAGCTAAAATCCAATCATGATCCAACAATGCTTCTTCTACCTTCTTTGGTTCTTCTTTAGATAGGAAGCTGCTATATAGACATTCTTCTTGAGTTGCTCTCCTTGTTTGTGAAAGGAATATGTCCTAAGTCCAATCATGTATTAGGATTTAGGAATAACTTTTATATAATCTGTTTTGATTTCATTGATATTAATAAAAGACTTATTTTGTTTTTATTACGGGCTCTATCTATTTAAGTGTTTAAATAAGATATACCATAGTTTAGAGTAAAGCTATTATGGATTATGATGAGATCATAATAGTGAGACCTAAAAGATGATAACTCTAAACTTAAATAGTTCCTGGTCATAGGATTACTAACTGATAATTAATAATCCGCAAAGATCGGTACATACTATGCTTGCTTCATTTTGAAGGATGTCTGTTCTCATAGATATTTGTGTGGTGACACTATAGCTAGTATGTAGGTGCTTATTATAGAATAAGTTCACTGAACATGACTCGCACAGCTGAACAACTGATGGAGTTCACTCACGTGTCAGCAGTTGTTCACATAGTGATAGTTGTACAAGTATCCTTAGACTTGAGGTCATCATAGTCATCTTGTGTACACTGAACTATGCTTTGGTTTAGTTATTAGTCTCCAGGGACAATTATTAGGGCTCTACTGGGTATAGGAATTTGTACACAAAGATAGTGTATGATCAATAAAGGATCTACCCCTTCCAGTGAAGGAAGCGAATGTTCAAGGCTGATCCACTTATGCTAGTTCAGGAATCTCTGGCTAGAGTGAATGAAATTAGAAAGAAGTTTCTAATTTGCATAGAACTGAGCATAGTAAATGGTAAGCAAGTGAATAAATTAGATAGGCTTGACACGAGATCCATGCCTTGTATTTAATCAGGACATTATAGGGTAGAAGGAGTTTATTGTACGGTAACTATTCACTGAATAGGTTCTTGGTATTCTAAGCAGTGAATTCGTATTATCCGGATAGTCGCGATATGCTGAGAAGTATCCATCACGATGTAAAATAAATATGATTAATTAATTAATCATATTTAATAAATTAGAGAATTTATATAAATAATGATAAAATAGTTTTATTATTATTTATTTCTACTACCGGCTTAATATTGAACCTACAGGGTCACACCATAAAAAGAAAATGATTTAATGGTGGAGGAATTAATTAATAATGGCTAATAATTATTTATTTATGAAAGAAATAATTAATTGGCAAATTTAATAATTGATTAAATGAGATTTAATTGATTATAAATTAATTAAGAAAAGTTCTTAATATTATTAATTAAGAATTTAATTTTTGGAAATTAAATCAAGAGAGAGAATTATTTCTAAAGTGTTTAGAAAAAGGATTAATAATTAAAAGGTGTTTTAATTATTAATGAGAATAATAAATGGGTTAATAATAATAATATTTTATGGGAAAATTTCAGCTGAAAATTTTGCCTATAAATATACTATTATAAACCCTATTTTTATTCTAACCCCAACCCAAAAAGTTTTTAGAAAACCTAATTCTCTCCACCTCCTCCTCCTCCTTAACGTCGTTTTCTTGGTGGATACCGGTGGAGTGCTTCACGTTTTGAGGAGCAGCTGCTAAAGATCTCCGATCGTTGCTTTTGGATCGCTATTAAAGGTTAGTAATCGATTCATATGTTTTAATCACGATTTATATGCTTTTATTTGGATTTTATATGTGTAAAAGTGTTTTACCATGCCTCCGCTGCGATTAAAATCCAACAATGGTATCAGAGCCAGGTTGTATGCATATAGATTTGTGGTAAAAATTTCAGAATTTTATGTGCTTGTATGAATTAATTATGATTTTTACAAGTTTTATCATGGATTAATTTTGTCTGATAAGAAATCATTTCTCAGAATAATTTTGAATGTTGATCTGGGTTCTACAAGTGTTGTAGATCGTCTGGGTATTTTTTTCATAATTTTATGATGAATAGATTATTTATTATGAATTTTTGAAATTGTTGTAATTAAATTCGTAATTAAATAATCACATATATATAAATTGTAAGTATATATATATTATGCATCTACTGCTTGTCTGCTGTTGTCTGTTGAAAGCAAATCGAAGAAGACAGAGAAGGACGGCGGTACGCTGTTCGAGAAAGAATGTCAGACGGCGAATCGCAGAAAGGAGAGGACCGCGCGACTGCCACGCGCGCGTGGGGTTCACGCGCTCCTGGCCCACGCGCGGCGCGTGGCTGACACGCGCTGGTCAAAGGTCAGATGTCATGCGGACATCATGCTGACGTCATCAGATGACGTCATGCTGACGTCAGCATAGGGGTTCGGGCGCGTGAGGCGCGTGTGCGCGTGGGGGCGCGTGGGGAACCTTGTTTCGGCGCGTGAGGGCGCGTGGTAGCTCAGATTTGGGCGATTTTAGTGCCGTTGGATTCGTCTTTTCGAGACGCTTCTAATGGTATATTGTATGATATTTTTATGCAATTGTTTCGAACTGTTTATAGCTAACAGAAGTGTTTTAAAGCTGTTTTTAACTATTTTAACTGCTTTTAAATGCTTCATGTGATACATAGAGATTTATAATGCTTAGACCAATATGCTAGATGATGTAACATGCCTACCTTGATGTTTATTCATGTTGATATATGTGATATATGCTTAGTTTATCATGCGATGATAGAATGAGTGAACTTAAATGAACATAAGGCGTTTGTTAGACAACCTAATATAGTGAAATTGTTTCATAACCTTAATAATAATATTATGAATACAATCATGAGATTCTTGTGTTTATGAAACACTTAATTGAATATGAATTTTCAATATGAGAGAAAGGATGATTCTGTCAACAACAGATTTCTATCTGTAAGAAAGGGTTATTAAGTGACGCCTCTTGACAATGCTCCACCCGATCTGGGAATCATCTGATTATTGATTATTGATTTGAAATATTTAATTTAAAAGGAAGAATCTCTTTATAATATGATTATGATTGTAACGTAATATAATCCCTCTAAAATTAAATAATATCAAGTAGTAATTGGCCAATGATACAACGGGCTTGTGTCGGTCATAGCCTTCCAACATGATAGAAAGTAGTTCTTATTTTTAAATCATTGTCGGTTCGTGCTACAGCCGAGGGCTTTGATTTCGAAATAAGAAATACTTGTCTATTACATAGAGATGTGTACGTTGAATTAGAATCTAAAGGTCGGTACGTGCCACAGCCGTGGGACGTTGGAGACTGATTCAAATGTACGGAATGTTGGGTTAGACTTGACTTAGAATATTGAGTTTGTCGTGCCACAGCCGTGACTCAAGTATTCAAGAGGCTAAAGTTTGATTAGGGAATAACATAAGATGTAATTGACAAGAGTTGTCTGCCTATTGAACATTACATGGTGGTTCGTGCTACAGCCGGGGTTGTGTAATGGAATGTAGGATCCCTATTCCCACTAGCATTATGATTACTTAATTTTTCACGTAGGGGGTTGAATAAATTAGATAAACTAGTGGGAGCCACTTATGAATAAAGACCCGATTCATATAGTGTTTTTAAAATGAAATTGAATATTTGCTAAGTGTTGTTATGTGTTTATCATTTACAGATTTACAATATACATTATGTCTTCTGCACTATCACTCAGGAGTATACTGGATACTCACAAGTTGACTGGTCCTAATTATGCTGACTGGCTTCGAAACTTGAGAGTTGTTCTCAGGATTGAGAAGCTGGAATACGTGATTGACTCACCTAAGCCTACTGAACCTGCTAGTGATGCACATAATGATGAACATGTTGTTATCGTAAGTGGGTAGATGATGCAAATATTGCTCAATGCATCATGCTAGCTTCCATGAACATTGAGCTACAGAAGCAATATGAGCATATGGATTCTCACACTATCCTCATGCATCTACAAGAGTTGTATGATGTGGCAGGGAGGACAGCTCGATATGAGTTATCAAAGGAGCTGTTCGGTTGTAGGATGTCTAAGGGATCATCTGTGAATGACCATGTACTTAAGATGATCAATTTGATTGAACGTCTTGGACAACTTGGTTTTGCCATGGATGGGGAGCTGAGCCAAGACTTGATCTTGCAATCGCTTCCGAGTTCGTTCTCGCAGTTTGTTGTGAACTTTCACATGAATAAGTTGGATGTCAGCCTTCCTGAACTCCACAACATGTTGAAGATTGCGGAATCGAATTTTCCCCCTAAGAAGAGTTCTGTTCTTCTAACTGGTGAAGGTTCCAATCCTAAGAAAAGGAAGAGGAACCCTTCCAAGAAGAAGAAAGTAGGTGAGAAAACGCCGATTCCACCAAAAGCTGAAGACCCCAAGAGCAAAGTTGTTTGCTTTCACTGTAACAAGGTGGGGCACTGGAAGAGGAACTGCAAGGTATACCTTGCAGAATTGAAGAAGAAGAAGGGTAGTGAGACTACCGCTTCTGATTCAGGTATGTTCATGATAGAAGTGAATATGACATTAAATCAAATTTCAACTTGGGTATTAGATACCGCCTGTGGTTCTCATATCTGCAATTTGTTGCAGTGACTAAGGAGAAGTAGGACTCTTGAGGAAGAGGAGGTGATTCTACTGATGGGAAATGGAGCAAGAGTTGCTGCTGAAGATGTAGAATCATTTCATTTACATATGCCTACGGGCAAGACTATTGTTTTTTTAAATAATTGTTATTTTGTTCCCTCGATTGTGAGGAATATTATTCCCATGTTAGACTTGGATGGATTTTCATTTATTATTGAGAATAATGAATGTTCTATTCTTAGAGATAATATTCTTTATGGACGTGGTACTTTAAATAATGGTCTGTATAAATGTGACATAATTTACTTCAGATTGAACAAACTAATAAAAGAAAAGGGATGATGAAAATCTCACTTCATTGTGGCACTGTAGTCTCCATTTAGTAGACATGGAGAGAGGGTTGCAAATTTGCTAGGAATGGTACACACAGATGTATGTGGACCAATGTCTACGCAAGCTATGGGTGGATTTTCATACTTCATTACTTTCATGGATAATAGATCTAGATTCGGATATGTGTTTGATGAAACACAAGTCTGAAGCCTTTGAAAAGTTCAAAGAGTATAATTATTAAGTGGAGAAACAAACCAAACATAGTATTATAATTCTTTGATTAGATCGAGGTGGTGAATACTTGAATGGAGAGTTTCTGGATTATCTCAAAGTAAATGGTATAGTCTCCCAGTGGACGCCTCCAGATTGGTATCTGAAAGGAGAAATCGAACTTTGTTAGACATAGTTCGGTCCATGATGAGCTATGCGAATCTTCCAGTATTCCTATGGGGTTACGTATTGGAAACCTCAGCATATTTACTGAATAAGGTGCCTTCCAAATCTGTTCCTCAAACTCCGTATGAGATATGGAAAGAAAGGAAACCGAGTCTTAAACACGTTAAGATTTGGGGATGTCCAGCTTATGTCAAGAAAGTTGACCCAGATAAGCTGGAATATCGATCCGTAAAATGTAGTTTTGTGGGATATCCTAAAGAGACTTTAGGGTATTACTTTTACACCGATCATCGGGTGTTTGTCTCCACACATGCTACCTTCTTGGAAAAGGAGTTTATCCTTGAAGGAAACAATGGGAGCAAAATTGAACTTGATGAAGTTCAAGAAGCACAAATTACTACAGATCAAGTGGAAACACCTGTTCTGACTGAACAACATTCTGTGGAACAGCCCATTCATAGGTCAGAGAGAGTGTCTCACCAACCTGAGAGGTATTATGACCTTGTCATTGAGAATGACAATGAGTTGTCAATCATTGATGAAGATGACCCTAAGACCTATAATGAGGCTATGAGTAGTGTTGACTCAGAGAAATGGCATAGTGCCATGAAATCCGGAATGAAATCTATGTATACGGGATACAAAAGAATGATTAGAGCAGATGGCCAGGTGGAGACCTTTAAGGCCAGGCTTGTGGCAAAAGAATTCAAACAAATGCAATGGATTGACTTTGATGAAACCTTTTACCTGTAGCCCTGTTAAAATCAGTTCGGATTTTACTTGCGATTGCTGCTTACTACGACTATGAGATCTGGCAATTAGCTAGATGGTTTTCTTTCCAAGAGAAATGAAAACCTAGTGTGTAAGCTGCTGCGAACCATATGTGGGTTAAAGCAAGCTTCTCGTAGATGGAACATCCGTTTTGATGAGATAATCAAAGAGTTTGGTTTTATGAAAAACGTAGATGAACCATGTGTCTACAAAAGGGTTAGTGGGAGCGCGATAACATTTCTTGTGTTATATTGAAATAAAGTTGACATACATAACAACATAGCAGACCCACTCATAAAGACTAGATGGGTATTAGATACCAGAGTGATTGGCTTTAGTACAAGTGGGAGATTGAAAGGAATATGTCCTAAGTCCAATCATGTATTAGGATTTAGGAATAACTTTTATGTAATCTGTTTTGATTTTATTGATATTAATAAAAGACTTGTTTTGTTTTTATTACGGGCTCTATCTATTTAAGTGTTTAAATAAGATATACTATAGTTTAGAGTAAAGCTTTTATGGATTATGATGAGATCATAATAGTGAGACCTAAAAGATGTTAACTCTAAACTTAAATAGTTCCTGGTTATAGGATTACTAACTGGTAATTAATAATCCACAAAGATCGGTACATACTATACTTGCTTCATTTTGAAGGATGTCTGTTCTCATAGATATTTGTGTGGTGACACTATAGCTAGTATGTAGGTGCTTATTATAGAATAAGTTCACTGATCGCACAGCTGAACAACTGATGAGTTCACTCACGTGTCAGCAGTTGTTCACATAGTGATAGTTGTACAAGTATCCTTAGACTTGAGGTCATCATAGTCATCTTGTGTACACTGAACTATGCTTTGGTTTAGTTATTAGTCTCCAGGGACAATTATTAGGGCTCTACTGGGTATAGGAATTTGTGCACGAAGATAGTGTATGATCAATAAAGGATCTACCCCTTCCAGTGAAGGAACCGAATGTTCAAGGCTGATCCACTTATGCTAGTTCAGGAATCTCTGGCCAGAGTGAATGAAATTAGAAAGAAGTTTCTAATTTGCATAGAACTAAGCATAGTAAATGGTAAGCAAGTGAATAAATTAGATAGGCTTGACACGAGATCCATGCCTTGTATTTAATCAGGACATTTTAGGGTAGAAGGAGTTTATTGTACAGTAACTATTCACTGAATAGGTTCTTGGTATTCTAAGCAGTAAATTCGTATTATCCGGATAGTCGTGATATGCTGAGAAGTATCCCTCACGATTTAGAATAAATATGATTAATTAATTAATCATATTTAATAAATTAGAGAATTTATATAAATAATGATAAAATAGTTTTATTATTATTTATTTCTACTACCGGCTTAATATTGAACCTACAGGGTCACACCATAAAATGAAAATGATTTAATGGTGGAGGAATTAATTAATAATGGCTAATAATTATTTATTTATGAAATAAATAATTAATTGGCAAATTTAATAATTGATTAAATGAGATTTAATTGATTATAAATTAATTAAGAAAAGTTCTTAATATTATTAATTAAGAATTTAATTTTTGGAAATTAAATCAAGAGAGAGAATTATTTCTAAAGTGTTTAGAAAAAGGATTAATAATTAAAATGTGTTTTAATTATTAATGAGAATAATAAATGGGTTAATAATAGTAATATTTTATGGGAAAATTTCAGCTGAAAATTTTGCCTATAAATATACTATTATAAACCCTATTTTTATTCTAACCCCAACCCAAAAAGTTTTTAGAAAACCTAATTCTCTCCACCTCCTCCTCCTCCTTAACGTCGTTTTCTTGGTGGATACCGGTGGAGTGCTTCACGTTTGAGGATCAGCTGCTAAGGATCTCCGATCGTTGCTTTTGGATCGCTATTAAAGGTTAGTAATCGATTCATATATTTTAATCACGATTTATATGCTTTTATTTGGATTTTATATGTGTAAAAGTGTTTTATCATGCCTCCGCTGTGATTAAAATCCAACAGTTTGAACTCTAGAAGAAGCATCACCAATGATAAGCTCAAAAGGGTGATCTTTAGTCCATTTTCTTTGTTGAGGTAGATTAGCTCTAGATGAAGAGGCCTCATTATTGTCTTGATGTGTGACTGAGTTTTGATTAAGAGAAACTCCCCCTGAGTTTATGAATCTTTGATTTGAGAAAGGGGAACTTCCTGTAGGTGATCTATTCTGACTTTCATCTTCTCTTAATGTTCCGACGGATGATGCACTTTGTGTCCCGACGGATGAAGCTGATTGTCTCCCGACGGATAAGGCAGATTGTCTCCCGACGGATGAAGCATTTTGTAACTCGACAGCTGTTGAATTATGTGCTTTATTAGTTTTAGATTTTTCTGCATTATCCTTATTCACTGTTTCCTGATCACTTTCATCTTCGTTGTCGTCACTAATCATCTCCACATTATCAAATTTGAGGCTCTCATGGAAATCTACATCTTGTAGTCCTTCAATCTTTTTGTTATCAAACACAACATGTACTAACTCCATAAAAATGTTGGTTCTTAGATTTTAGACTCTATATTCCTTTCCCACAACATATCCAACAAAATTTCCTTTATCTGTTTTAGCATCAAACTTCCCATGTTGACCAGTTTAATTCCTTAAGATATAACATTTGCAGCCAAAGACATGAAGACAATTTAGGGTTGGCTTCCTATTCTTGAACAATTGGTAGGGTGTCATGCACTTTGCTTGATTAACCAAAGAAATATTCTGAGTGTAGCAGGCAATATTCACAGCTTCAACCCAAAAATATATTGGTAACTTTGATTCTTCAAGCATTGTCCTTGCAGCTTCAATAAGAGATCTGTTCTTTCTTTCCACTACTCCATTTTGTTGTGGAGTTCTTGCTACAGAAAACTCATGCATAATCCCATTCTCTTCACAAAATGATCTCATCACAGAATTCTTGAACTCAGTTCCATTATCACTCCTGATTCTTCTTACTTTAAAATCAGGATGATTGTTGACTTGCCTTATGTGATTGATGATGATTTCACTAGCTTCATCTTTAGACTTTAGGAAATATGTCCAAGAGAACTTTGAGAAATCATCCACAATTACTAGGCAAAATCTTTTCCTTGAGATGGACAACACATTGACTGGTCCAAACAAATCCTTGTGAAACAATTGCAAAGGTTCTTCAATTGTTGAATCAAGCTTCTTTCTGAATGATGCTTTGATCTGCTTTCCTTTTCTGGCAGGCATCACACAATCCATCCTTAGTAAACTCCACTCGAGGAATACCTCTAACCAGTTCTTTCTTGACAAGCTCATTCATGGTTTTGAAGTTTAGATGAGACAACTTTTTGTGCCATAGCCAACTTTCATCTTGACTTGCTTTACTGAGAAGACAAGTGATAGATTCTGCATTTGATGAGTTGAAGTCAGCTAGATACACATTCCCTTTTCTCACTCCAGTGAGAACCACTTTGTTGCTCTTTTTATTTGTCACAACACATGCTTCTGAATTGAAGGTTACTAAATTGCCCTTATCACAAAGCAGGTTGATACTCAACAAGTTGTGCTTGAGACCATCCATTAGGGCAACCTCTTCAATGATAACATTGTCTTTTGAAATCAAGTCATATCCCACAGTATAACCCTTGATGTCATCTCCAAAAGTAATACTTGGGCCACCTCTTTCCTTGAACTCAGTGAGCAGGGTAAAATCTCCAGTCATGTGCCTTGAGCAACCACTATCCAGATACCAAAGATTCTTTCTATTTCCCTGCACACATCAAAATCAAATCAAGTTGATTTTGGTACCCAATTTTCCTTGGGTCCTTCCTTGTTAGATTTCTTCTTTGGTTTCTCAGGTTTGATCTCATTTGACTTGGGAATTTCTGATTCATCCTTAGTCATCTGAGTTGGACCTTTGAAACCAGTCATTAAAACAGAATTGTCATGCATATTTTGATTAACAGGAAAATGCATGTTATTTGTAAACATGTTATTCCAGTAAGGCATGCTAAATGGTATTTGAGGCATACTAAATGCAGCATAATAAGGATTAGGTGCAAATGGCTTATTAGCAAATTATGCATTCATATTCTGAGTAGACTTGGCATTCATAGGCATGGTAGGCATGGCAGTCATGTTGGGAAAAGAAGATGGTGCATACATAGGAGTAGGCATGGCAAGTTTGCAATTAACAGACAAATGATTAACACTACCACACTTAACACATATTTTTCTTGGAGCATATTTATCAGGTGTGTAGTTGTTATGCTTGTTAATTCCTACTTTCCCATTTCTATTGTTTTTCTTTTTAGTTTCTATTTTAACCTCAATCTTTTCTAATCTGTAATTCAATTTCTTGATGGACAGATAACCAACATTAACTTTCTTTTCCTTCCTGACTTGACTTGATTCTCCTGGAATAAAGTTCTTAGAAACTAAGCCATATTTCTCATTTAACTTGGCTAGCTTAGCTTTGCTCACAGGTTTACTCACAGCCGACGGATGTGGCTCTTTGTCACTCGACAGATAATCCTTTTGATTATCCGACGGATGATTTTCATCATCCGTCGAGTCCACTTATGTCAACAATCCTTCAACCAAATTGGATTCCAGCTTCTCCTTACTCTTCTTCCAGACTGCATCACAAAAGGACTCAATACCTTGAACTTTAGTGATTTGAGCATGGACATCTCTGGATGATTTCCATGCCTTAATCACTTCTTGTTCTCGTTCAAGCTGCTTCTTTAAAATCTCTTCTTTCTTCAAGGACTTAGTTAATTCATCCTTAGCAATCTTACACTCAATTCTCAATTTTTCAAATTCAATAAACTGAGACTCTAGCACATTATTCCTCTCACTTAAAAACAAATTGTTATCTTTAATTTTAGCATTTTCCTTAGTGAGGGACTTAAGTGTAACACGCAAGTGATATATTTTGTGGACATGTCATTGATTGCATCATTACAATCAGCTTTAGATAAATGTGCTAGGTTAGTGGTGATTACTCGATTACTTGAAGAACTTGTTTATGTTTCATCAGACTTGCCCATCAAAGCTAGGTTGACAAAGCTTGTTTCTTCATCTTCATCCAATCCATCAGCTGCCCAGTCATTTTCTTGTGTAATGAAAGCCCTTTCCTTTAGCTTTAGCAACTCAAAATATTTACATTTATAATCAACATGATCAAACTTCTTCTTGCTAGAATCTGACTTTCTACACTCATTGGCAAAATGCCCTGCCAAGCCACATTTGAAACATTTGAATTTGGATTTATTCACCATGTTTCTACTTGGCTTGGCTGCTCCAAAATTCTTTTTCAACTTGAGCTTGGTAAATCTCCTGGATAGGAATTTTAAATGCTCATCAATATCATCCATGTCATCTTGGGTCAACTGATCTTCATTTTCAGCTACCAACCATTTATCCTTGCTTTCACAGACCTTTGATGTAGACTCAACAGCTTCTACCTTCATCTCATTCTCTTTCTCTAACTCAGCAACCAGTGCTATGAACCCTCCTTTCTTCCTTCCTTTGTCCATCCTCTCATCTTGCTCAATTTCAAGCTCATAAGTTTTTAGGATGCCATACAGTCTCTCCAAGGTGTACTCCTTGTAATCTTGAAAATTTCTCAATAAAACTTTCATTGGCTTCCACTCTTTTGGAAGAGATCTAAGGAACTTGAGGTTAGAGTCTTTTGTTTGATAGACTCTTCCATGCAACTTCAGAGCATTCAGTAGCTTTTGAAATGTCACACCCCCAACTTAACAAACAAAATATATAACTATTACAATATTTAAAAGAAAGTAAATATAACTGAATCCAAGATCTTACAGTTTAGGGTTTGGAACAGCCCAACACTACCATCTATTACAACTGATTTTAATATCGAATCCTCACACAAAACTATCTCTTATTCTACCTGAGCTCGGACATACGCATCGTCGTCACAAGTCTTACGTGATGTCTGCTTGAATCTAACCATAGCTGCTAGCTGTAATATCAGGGTTAAAGCAAGGAGTGAGCCAAATGCTCAACAAGTGCAAAACAGTACGATACGAAACATAAATCGAGATATATATTAAAGAATGACAATGCAAAGATATAACTAATAATAACAAGAGATGAAATTTTGTGTGATGGCATCATTTGCTTGAATCAAAACATTTTCAAAATCCTAACTTAACAAAATCATTTTATGAAGCTACGGATTATAGCCGGTGATCAGCCGCGAAGTAATCCCAAACCTCGCTGGGTTCTAAAACATTAATGGGATCCCTAGGCAACTTTTAAGCCTACATTATAAGTGTGGAAAGGACTCGCGTCTCAGTCCAGATCCACTATTCAAAGAAAACATTTATCCCCCTTTGGGACTGAAAATCCACATTTTAATCATTTCAAAAACTGATGCCGATTTATAATAAAATCTCTTAAGTAGTAAACATTTTTATCAAGGGATTATAGATCAACTTTGAAATACTGGAAATATGACACCACATTTCAGGGCCATGATCCACTAGACTTTACTATATTAGGGTAATTGAAAGGTTTCCATATACAAGAACTTTGATAAGGAGATTTAGCAAGGCTATTGGATAATATGATCTTGCAACCATAGTGGTCAACCTAGGTCTCACTCATAAGTGCTCTAAAACTATGTGATAAGTGAAAGTGCTCACTAAGGAAAATTTCAGAATGACATCTATGGTTTCTTGAGTGCATTAGACACTCTTAAACTACAATTTTACCTCCAAACCTTCTACACTAGACTCTTCTGACCATAAGTCATCTCCCAAACTCGATGTGGCTCAAGGGCCTAGGTTGAGCCTCCTTGGGCCTAAGCTTAAAGTCCATGGTTCCCCTGTTTTTCTGGGCAGAAAACGCCCTGACTTGAACTAACTTGTGACATATGGTTCTAACTAAAATCTTATGAACTATGGCTGAAAAAACTCCTCTGACACTCCCTCTAACTAAGGCCCAACAGGGCCTAATGAGGGCCTACTCATGATATGGTAAAAACTTCCTATTTCTAAGTTGCAACAAAACTGTCCCCTACTGGACATATTTTGTGATTCCACTCGTGCACCTAACAAAATGACTTATAAACCTCCAACAAACATCTAAAACCTTTTATATACTTCTAGTTCTAGCTTCTGGTGGCTTGGGCTTCAAAGTGCACAACAAATGCTCATTCAAAACTTCCCCATAAACTAGTGCATCAAATCTGGAAAAAATGCAAACACTAACTAATCTCCTTCCACCTTGACTCCCGCTTAATAACCAAGCATCCAACCCTTACCAAAGCGAACCTAGTACATTAATATCCTAAAATAGTGCCTCAACAGGAGGGGAGATCATCCATGCCCAAGAACAACAACATGCAACTAAAAAATATAACATGCAACTCATGGAAACACTTAACAAGATTTTGGCTAAAGCATAAAGTTTAAATGCTTGCAAATTCGACTTGTACCTATTACTCATCCTTAATATTCATTAAATATATCTTCTCTTAATTATTAATAAGAAATTTATCATGGAAAAAATCTATTTTAAGCACACATATTTCGAATTTATAGATTTTTGGACATAGAAACATGATTTCGAAAAGAGTAGCATGCAAAACATGGTTGATCATCATTTTAATATCTTAAAACTAGCATGCATGGATAAACATGAATATATAATGAAATTTCAGTAGCATGCAAAGGATTTTAAAGCATGGTTTCTCCATAAAACACTTAGTTAACACATATATAAAATGTATCTCATAGAGAGCTCTTGAATTCACAAGAATCAAGAGTTTCGCTTTGGAGATCAGACAAGAACTACACATGCAACCATGAAACTTCATTTCCCAAGTCACAAAACTCTTGGGAAGTATATAAAATGAATGTAGGTAGAAGATTTACACTAGGGAAGATGAGGAATGAAATGAAAAATGGAAGGGGGTAAGGGATGGGGGCTTCGGCCGAGAGCAACAAGGGAGGGAGGGGAGGAGGGAAAAATGAGGTGTGTTGGAGTGTGGAGTGAGTGAAAATAACTTCTCCCACTTGGTTTTTGATTTTATGCTTTTGGGTTGACAAAATAATGAGTGGAAGTGAGAATGTACAAAAATGACCTCTAGCTAAAGTTAGGCCATTTTGCATGCAAGGTTAGTGTGGTAATTTGGTAATCAACAAATGAGTTAGTGGGGTTGGAAAGGTCTCATTTGCCCTTTGAGAGAATAGAAGGGTGATTTGCATGCAAGGGCTTCTATGTAATTTGCTAATTATAACAAATAAAAGTTGTAAAGATTTATTTTTATAAAATAAAATTCAAGTTCAAAAATTATAAAATTTATACCATAAAATAACTTGGATTTTTAGAAGTTTTATAAAATCACTTTTGAAATTTGTGAACAAAATAACTTTTAAAAGAAAATTTCTCCAAGGTTTAGAATATTCCTTATAAATCAAAAATAAGGGAAATAAATAAACTCTTGCTTTGAAAAATCATATACTACATAAAGCAAATTTAAAATGCAGAAATTTTCATTCACACAACGTACAACCATTAAGTATATTTACATTCGGCTCTAATATAATACCAAGTCCAAAATTAATATTACACAAAATGCCGGTCATAACATCCTCTCCCCCTTAAGGGATTCTGTCCCCGGAATCTAAGAGAACAGATGAGGATACCGGGAACGCATATCAGACTCTAACTCCCAAGTTGATTCTTCGACCTTGGGGTTCCTCCAAAGTACTTTCACTAACTTTACCGACTTATTCCGAAGATTCTTTACTTGCCAGTCGAGTAATTTGACAGGTTGCTCCATAAATGACAGGTCTGCCTAAATTTCTACAGGTTCATATTCTATCACATGGCTGGTGTCAGGATTGTACTTCTTAAGCAACGACACATGGAACACATTAGGCACATGCTGATACTGAGGTGGTAAGGCTAACTCGTAGGCTACCTTCCCCACTTGACTCAAAATTTCAAAAGGACCTATATATCTAGGTGCTAACTTCCCTTTCTTTCCAAATCTAGACAACCCTTTTCTTGGTGACACCTTTAACAAAACGACTTCACCTACTTGGAATCTAACATCCTTACGCGTTGGATCTGCATACTTCCTCTGTCTATCTTGAGCAGCAAGCAACCTCTTCTGAATTAACTTGATTGTCTCATGCAACTGTTGTACCAATTCCGAGCCTAGAATCCTTCCTTCTCCTACTTCATCCCAACTTGTCGGTGATCTACATTTTTGTCCGTACAAAGCTTCGTATGGTGGCATGCCAATACTGGAGTGATAACTGTTGTTGTAAGAGAATTCTATCAATGGCAAGTGGTCGTCCCAACTTCCTGCAAAATCGATTGCACAACTGCGCAACATGTCCTCGATTGTTTGAATTGTCCTTTCGCTCTGACCATCAGTCTGCGGGTGGTACGTCGTACTCATGTTCAACTTCGTGCCAAGACTTTCTTGAAATTGCTTCCAGAATCTCGAGTTAAATCGGGGATCTCTGTCTAAAATTATCGATACGGGTACTCCATGCCTTAGTACGATTTCATGCAAGTACAGATGAACCAATTTATCCAATGACGACTTCTCATTAATTGGAAGGAAATGCGCCGACTTCGTAAGGCGATCAACTATAACCCATATAGCGTCATGTCCGGATTTCATTCGCGGTAGTCCCACTATAAAGTCCATAGCAATATTTTCCCATTTCCATTCTGGAATCTTTAGGGGCTGAATTAATCCGCTTGGTCGTTGATGTTCTGCCTTCACTTTCTGACAAGTATAACACTTTGCAACCCATTCTGCCACGTCTCGCTTCATATTTGGCCACCAAAAGTTCTGCTTTAAGTCCCGATACATCTTGGTGCTCCCCGGGTGGATTGAAAATCTTGAATTGTGGGCTTCTTCTAGGATCTCATTCTTCAATTCAGGTACATGAGGAATCTAAATTCTTGAGGAAAACCTTAGTATACCTTGCTCATCCCTTTGAGTGCCAATTTCTTCTCCAGTTAGCTGATTCTTTTCTTTCTCCATTACTTCTTCCTGACATTTCATTATCCTTTCCACTAGTGTTGGCTAAAAAGTCATTGCACGACAAACTTCTTCAACTATTCCACAATCACAAAGTTCTAATCCAAATTTCTTAATCTCTTCAGACAGTTCCTTTGGTGTTGCCATCATATTCAACCTCTCCTTCCTACTTAAAGCATCGGCTACAACATTCACCTTTCCAGGATGATAATTTATCGAACAATCGTAGTCCTTGATCAATTCGAACCATCTCCTTTGCCTCATATTGAGCTCCTTCTGAGTGAAAATGTACTTTAAACTCTTGTGATCCATATAGATTTCACACTTTTCCCCGTAGAGGTAATGTCTCCAAATTTTAAGTACGAACACTATGGCGGCTAGTTCCAAATCATGCGTCGGGTACTTTAATTCATGCGGTTTTAACTGTCTTGACGCATACACAATCACCTTATTGTGTTGCATTAGCACACATCCCAATCCTTTATGTGAAGCGTCGCTGAAAATCATAAAGTTTCCTTGGTCATCTGGTAGTACTAACACCGGAGCTGTTACCAATCTCTGTTTCAACTCTTGAAAGCTATCCTCACATTTTGCACTCCATTCGAACTTCTGATTCTTCCTGGTTAACTTAGTCAATGGCATGGCGATTTTCGAAAAATCCTTGACAAACCTTCTATAATACCCTGCCAATCTTAGAAAACTTCGCACTTCCGTAGGTGTCTTTGGCCTCTCCCGACTCATAATCGCCTCAATCTTCGCCGGATCTACTTTAACTCCTTCATCTCCGATGACATGTCCAAAAAATTGAACTTCCTTTAACCAAAACTCATATTTGGAAAAATTGGCAAACAACTTCTCTTGTCGGAGTATCTCCAATGCTATCCATAGATGCTGCTTATGTTTTTCTTTCGACTTTGAATAAATAAGGATGTCATCAATAAATACCACTACGAACTTGTCCAAATACTTTTTAAATACCCGATTCATCAGATCCATAAATGATACCGGGGCATTAGTCAATCCAAAAGGCATTACTAAGAATTCATAATGTCCGTATCTGGTCCTGAATGCTGTCTTGGGAATATCTTCTTCTTTGATCTTTAATTGATGGTATCCTGATCTCAAGTCATTCTTTGAAAAGCACTTTGCTCCTTTCAGCTGGTCAAATAGGTCATCTATTCTTGGTAGTGGGTAGCGGTTCTTAATCGTCACCTTATTCAACTCTCGATAATCTATACATAGCCACATACTTCCATCTTTCTTCTTTACAAATAGAACAGGTGCTCCCCATGGCGACGTACTTGGATGTATCACTCCTTTTTCCAACAATTCTTGTAGCTGGCCCGCCAACTCTTTCATTTCTGCTGGTGCCATCCTATATGGGGCCTTTGAAACTGGTTCTATGCCCGGAGCAAGGTTGATCTCGAACTCGATTTGTCGATCTGGCGGTAAGCCCGGTAGTTCGTCTGGAAACATATCTGGGAACTCGTTAACTACGGGGATATCTTCTATGCTGGGGTTGCCCTTTTCTGAATCCACTACATAAGCTAGGAACGACTCACAACCTTTTCTAAGTAGCTTCTTAGCCTGAATGATTGTAAGAAACAATTGCTCTTGCCTTTGTCCCTTAAATACTACCTTCTCTCCACTCTTCGTCTTTAAATACACTTTCTTGGTCTTACAATTAATCTGGGCATTATTCTTCCCTAACCAATCCATACCTAAAATTATATTGAACTCTCCCAACTTGAAGAGTATTAAGTCGGCTGAAAACTTATGCCCCAAAATATCAATCTCACACTTCAGACAAAATTGATTCACAGGAATCTTCTCTTGGTTCACAATTACCACATTTACTACCTCGCTCATAATCATTTTATCACATTGAAGTTTATCAACAAAAGTTTCTGATATGAAAGATCTCGTTGCTCCCGAATCAATCAATACTTTAGCTTTGACATTATTTAGTAAAAGTGTACCTGCTATCACCATAGAGTTCTGAACAACATCCTTCATTTTCAAATCGAATGTCCATGTTGTTGCTTGCGGGGTTGTTGTAGGTGGTGGAGGTAATGCCAATACCTCGGCTCGCACGCTTGTACTGGTACTTGCCACATTCATTAATGCTTTGACTGGTCCGGTTGTCTTGTACTCCCTAGCTATGTGTCCAGTCTTTCCACACTTGTAGCATATAACTCCTGGCTTCGGCATCTTACACTTGTTTTCCAAATGTCCCTTCTGGTTGCACCTATAGCATGTCATGCTCAGCTTATTACACACTCCGGGGTGCCTTCTTCCACAATGCTTACATTACGGTCTCTGGAATCTGTTTTCTCCAACTTTCCCTTGACTTGTCTGGTTGTTCCCTTTCTTCAATTCAAGAAATTTAAGCTTCATCTGATTCTGCATGTACTTAGGGTAATACTTTTCCAGAAATAACTTCTTAAATCTTTCCCAAGAAACTTGCTGAGTTGCTTCCATAGCTTTTACTGATTCCCACCAATAGATGACTTCGCCCTTCAAGAAGTAAGTAGCATATGGTGTCTTCTAATCGTCCCCTAACTGTACCAACTCAAAATCCCTTTCCATTTCCTTAATCCATGTGTTAGCTATTATTGGATCAGCGGTATCATGAAAAATGCAGGTGGATTCACATTCTGAAAAGCCTTGAAAATGACAATTTGTCGAGGTGTTACTGGTGGTTCAGGTGGTTGGTTTGGTTTACGGTTATCTTGGTTTTCAAATTATTGTTGAAGAGTTAGTTGTTGTTGAGCTATAGCGTTGGCTTGATGTTGCAAGGTTTCCAGTAATCGAAGAATATTTGGATCTGTGGTGGATGTGGTTGTTGGGTTCTTCTTTTTGGGTGGCATGATCCTGAAATAAGAGTTATGTTAAAATAGGTATGAATAATGGAATAATTTGAGGGTATCGCATGGCATTCTTATTTACATATGAGGTCAAGTTTCAAATTAAACAAATATGGTGATGCATATAAAGACGTAAGATAACAGTTGATAGCAAATGGAACGATAGTGCATAATATTGGAAATCTAAAGGTCTCAATACATCAAGATCAGGATAAAGTCTGATTCTAGGAACAACATGCTTATTTAAAGGAAACAACCGGGAATTTCTACGAAGTTTGATAATACTACAACATAGAAGGTAGATAATGGAAAGAACTAAGGCTCTACTCCATTGGAACGAGGCTTGGTAGTCTTCTCCTCTCGAAGCATCTTCACAATGCTCTGGAGCTCATCTGCCACCATCTGGATGATATACTGACTGGTACGGTCTCGGTGTGATGGCATTTCCTAAAGCTTGGTGTTGACGTACTGAACCAAAGTCTCAAGTCTCGCAGTCATCTGCTTCTTAGGCTTCCCTTCATAGTTTCGGCTGTCCGGATACACGTTCTTCAGTCGGTCTATCAGTCGGTCGTACTTTCCCTGAAGCATGTCAAACTCGCGCCTCAACTCAGCATACAAGGAGAAAGCAATAGTGTCGTCCGACCCAGAGGATGACGAGGAATGTGCCCTTTGCTGACAAACCAATAAGAGGAGTATTAATAATAAATTTGCTTAACCTACTCTCTCGCATATTATCTATAACCTATACATATATCCTATAACCTATTTGGGCTGTCCAGGGACTCTAAACCGTAGCTCTGATACCAAAACCTATCACACCTCCAACATAACAAACAAAATATATAACTATTACAATATTTAAAAGAAAGTAAATATAACTGAATCCAAGATCTTACAGTTTAGGGTTTGGAACAGTCCAACAATACCATCTATTACAACTGATTTTAATATCGAATCCTCACACAAAACTATCTCTTATTCTACCTGAGCTCGGACATACGCATCGGCGTCAG
This sequence comes from Apium graveolens, assembly GCF_009905375.1. Classification (NCBI taxonomy): domain Eukaryota; kingdom Viridiplantae; phylum Streptophyta; class Magnoliopsida; order Apiales; family Apiaceae; genus Apium; species Apium graveolens. Next base: position 188,179,265 of record NC_133651.1, read on the forward strand.
AAGTCTTACGTGCTGTCTGCTTGAATCTAACCATAGCTGCTAGTTGTAATATCAGGGTTAAAGCAAGGATTGAGCCAAATGCTCAACAAGTGCTAAACAGTACGATACGAAACATAAATCGAGATATATATTAAAGAATGACAATGCGAAGATATAACTAATAATAACAAGAGATGAAATTTTGGGAGATGGCATGATTTGCTTGAATCAAAACATTTTCAAAATCCTAACTTAATCAAAATCATTTTATGACGTTACAGATTACAGCCGGTGATCAGCCGCGAAGTAATCCCGAACCTCGCTGGGTTCTAAAACATTAATGGGATCCCTAGGCAACTTTTAAGCCTACAATATAAGTGTGGAAAAGACTCGCATCTCAGTCCATATCAACTATTCAAAGAAAATATTTACCCCCCTTTGACACTGAAAATCCACATTTTAATCATTTCAAAAACTGATGCCGATTTATAATAAAATCTCTTAAGTAGTAAACATTTTTATCAAGGGATTATAGATCAATTTTGAAACACTGGAAATATGATACCAAATTTCAGGGCCGTGATCCACTAGACTTTACTATATTAGGGTAATTGAAAGGTTTCCATATACAAGAACTTTGATAAGGAGATTTAGCAAGGCTATTGGATAATATGAAAGAGTAATGCCAAACTAGGCTTAAAGCAATGGTTTTCAACAAGGTACAAGTACTAGAACATCAAGAAGGTAAGCTTCATGAATACTAGGGGTGTTAAGGTATGAAGAAAATGATCTTTAGCTCAAGGTATATCAGGATTGTCGAACTTTAGGGTAAGAAAAAGGGTTATCAATCAATTAAGAACAACTTTAAAGAATATCTAGCTTTTAGGTATCAAGGTAAAGTTTCCATTGGGGTTCAGGCATCAGGGTGAGATGTCAATATTTTAGGAATCAATAGCATGATAATCAAGAGGATCAATCAAGTATTATATCAAATCTTTATTTTATCATGGCATTCCAATTACTTTGATATACTAGCGTGATATGACTTTTGATCTACTTGCAATATGTACTTGAGGGTTCATGGCATTTCTATATAATACAAAGATAGATTTAAGAATCGTTTGGTTCAAGTATATCAAGATAACTCAGGATACTCGCATCAATATATATGAACTAATTATCACACATTTGTAGTGTAAACGAAATACAAGTTGAATCACTTGCCTTGAGAAAGGCTGGTCTGGTCTGGCAGGTAGGAGCAACTGGAAGCTTTACTTGACCTTTATGGCAAGTTTACCCTCGTCTCTAGATCCTACATAAATAATAATAACCTCATTATAATATATTCTCACCAACTTAACCTATTTACAACCCGAAATTAAACACAAATGGCACTTAGGCCTATATGCACGCAATTTATAATCACCTTATAAATACAATAGTACACATAGCCACATATACTCACATATCATATTTTAATACCAAATAATATCACACACACCAAAATACAACACTAGGCTTGGACGATCTCAATCCCCAACTAAGCCACTTGATCGCTAAACTGGACAAAGTCTCCAAATTTTGGCCTCCTAACTCGATGTGCCTTTACTAAACTATCCAAAACCTATTGACCCTCACTTGGGCCTTTTACTCTACTGGATTTATACTATCTTGTAACCATAGTGGGCAACCTAGGTCTCACTCATAAGTACTCTAAAACTATGTGATAAGTGAAAGTGCTCACTAAGGAAAATTTCAGAATGACATCTATGGTTTCTTGAGTGCATTAGACACTCTTAAACTACACGTTTACCTCCAAAATATCTACACTAGACTCTTCTGACCATAAGGCATCTCCCAAACTCGATGTGGCTCAAGGGCCTAGCTTGGGCCTCCTGGGGCCTAAGCTTAAAGTCAATGGTTCCCCTGTTTTTCTGGGCAGAAAACGCCCTGACTTGAACTAACTTGTGACATATGGTTCTAACTCAAATCTTATGAAATATGGCTGGAAAAACTCCTCTGACACTCCCTCTAACTAAGGTCCAACAGGGCCTAATGAGGGCCTACTCATGACATGGTCAAAACTTCCTATTTCTAAGTTGCAACAAAAGTGTCACCTGCTGGACAGATTTTGTGATTCCACTCGTGCACCTAACCAAACGACTTATAAACCTCCAAAAAACACCTAAAACCTTTTATATACTCCTAGTGCTAGCTTTTGGTGGCTTGGGCTTCAAAGTGCACAACAAATGCTCATTCAAAACTTCCCCATAAACTAGTACATCAAATCTGGAAAAAATGCAAACACTAACTAATCTCCTTCCACCTTGACTCCCGCTTAATAACCAAGCATCCAACCCTTACCAAAGCAAACCTAGTGCATTAATATCCTAAAATAGTGCCTCAACAGGAGGGGAGGGGAGATCATCCATGCCCAAGAACAACAACATGCAACTAATAAATATAACATGCAACTCATGGAAACACTTAACAAGATTTCGGCTACAGCATAAAGTTTAAATGCTTGCAAATTCGACTTGTACCTATTACTCATCCTTAATATTCATGAAATATATCTTCTCTTAATTATTAATAAGAAATTTATCATGGAAACAATCTATTTTAAGCACACATATTTCGAATTTATAGATTTTTGAACATAGCAACATGATTTCGAAAAGAGTAGCATGCAAAACATAGTTGATCATCATTTTAATATCTTAAAACTAGCATGCATGGCTAAACATGAATATATAATGAAATTTCAGTAGCATGCAAAGGATTTTAAAGCATGGTTTCTCCATAAAACACTTAGTTAACACATATATAAAATGTATCTCATAGAGAGCTCTTGAATTCACAAGAATCAAGAGTTTCTCTTTGGCGATCACACAAGAACTACACATGCAACCATGAAACTTCATTTCCCAAGTCACAAAACTCTTGGGAAGTATATAAAATGAATGTAGGTAGAAGATCTACACTAGGGAAGATGAGGAATGAAATGAAAAATGGAAGGGGGTAGGGGATGGGGGGCTTCGGCCGAGAGCAACAAGGGAGGGAGGGGAGGAGGGAAAAATGAGGTGTCTTGGAGTGTGGAGTGAGTGAAAATGACTTCTCCCACTTGGTTTTTGGTTTTATGCTTTTGGGTTGATATAATAATGAGTGGAAGTGAGAATGTACAAAAATGACCTCTAGTTAAAGTTAGGCCATTTTCCATGCAAGGTTAGTGTGGTAATTTGGTAATCAACAAATGAGTTAGTGAGGTTGGAAAGGTCTCCTTTGCCCTTTGAGAGAATAGAAGGGTGATTTGCATGCAAGGGCTTCTATGTAATTTGCTAATTATAAAAAATAAAATTTGTAAAGATTTATTTTTATAAAATAAAATACAACTTCAAAAATTATAAAATTTATACCATAAAATAACTTGGATTTTTAGAAGTTTTATAAAATCACTTTTGAAATTTGTGAACAAAATAACTTTTAAAAGAAAATTTCTCCAAGGTTTAGAATATTCCTTATAAATCAAAAATTAGGGAAATAAATAAACTCTTGCTTTGAAAAATCATATACTACATAAAGCAAATTTAAAATGCAGAAATTTTCATTCACATAACGTACAACCATTAAGTATATTTACATTCGACTCTAATATTATACCAAGTCCAAAATTAATATTACACAAAATGCCGGTCGTAACATGAAATCTACTAAAAATATTAGTGAGAGACTCACTTTCTTCACAATAGAAATGCTCATAGTGCTGAATCAGTAGTTGCATCTTGTTCTCCTTTACTTGCTCAGTACCATCACAAATAATCTGGATTGTGTCCCAAACCTCTTTGGTTGTTTTACAGTTAATGATGTTATCAAACATATCACCATCAACTCTATTGAACAAAATGTTCATGGCCTTCATATCTTTCCTGACTTGCTCAATATCAGGATCTGACCATTCATGCCTAGGTTTGGGAACAAATGGTTCATTTCCGGTTGCAGCTCTCATTGGTACATAAGGACCTCTCTCCATGCAATCCACATAGACCTCATCTTGGGAAAGAAGATGTAGGTGCATTTTCACCTTCCACTGGTGATAATTATCTTTGTCCAAAAATGGAATTTTGACTCCAACATCCTTCTTGTTCATCTTGCTGTTTGTTGTGATCTTTACACTCTTTGTACTTCAAGAGCTTGCTCTGATACTAATTGTTATTCCCTAACAATACAACAAGAATTACAGAAGGGGGGTTGAATGTAATTCTGGCTACATTTTCAAGATTTTAAAACTGTTCTAACTGAATATATATAAGTGTTTGATTTGAAGAGTGCGGAATGAAAGAATTATATAAATCAAAACACAAAGTAATAAAAACACAAGCTTTTAAAACTTTCTGGTAGATTTGAATGTATACACCAGATATACTATGTAGCTTAAAATGGCTCACAGCTGCTTTACAAGTAGAATAAACAAACTACAGAGAAATTCTTGACAAGTACAGCTTTTTCTATCTCTCTTTAAATATGTTTGCTTGGTTGAATGTTATACTAGCTACACTTGGTTTATATATCACCAAGTTTACATGACAATAAGACAAGATAATAAAACAAAACATATCTAGTCTAACTCCATGCTGCTTCACTACTCTATTCCAGCATCTTTGAATATCTTCATAATTGCATGGAAATGGTAATGCTTCTTTGTTCTCAAATTCCTTCTTAACAGGATGCCACATTCCTTTTGCAAACACCCAACGCATGTGACTGTGTTATCACTATCAACAGATATTTGAATTTGATCATCTGTCGGGTACATGTTTGTCATCCATCGGGTAGTCTTTGTTGATCATCTGTCGGGTGGCTTTGTTGATCATCCGTCGGGTAGCTATTTGTCACTTGACTCCATTTCACTTATACAGAATTACAAGACATCTCATATTTACAATTAATCAACCTATTCTGTATATCTACTAGTAGTCAACATGACTCATATACTCCTATAGAATCTACATAAAATTGTTTACAGAAATGTGCTACAATACTTATTTGTCACATAAGCTAGTCACCCGGTGGATATCAAATCATCATCCGTTGGGACTATATTAAATCATCTGTCAGGACTATATTTGATTATCCGTCGAGTGCTACAAAATTCACTAATTTAAATCTACTAAGCTGTTTTGTTTAATTTATCATCAAGTTTACAACATATTCCTAACAATATAATACATCGTTTATAGATAACCGATGTATTAGATATGCCAAGACATCGGTTAGTAACTAAGGCAAAAAACAAGAAACGATGTCAATTGTATCTATACAACAACGCTTCTGTAAATAGAAATGATGTATTAAACATAACAAGACATCAATTATATATATAAGCACCAAAAATACTAAAAGTAAAAGAAAGAGTAATCAATGAAATATAAATGACCAAAACTTTGATTATCATTATTAAACCAATAAAAAACATCCTGTTAGATATATTTGAGATGTCATTTCTAATATGTTTCATGTTTAGTTTTCAGTACTTACTGGAAGTCAGAAGATAGATATCAGAACTTAAGGTCATATCAGAACTTAAGTACATGAGGACTTACAGTTAAGGAAGGAAGCTGATTTACAGGATAGAAGATCGAGACTAAGACAAAAGAAGATATGCATGGAAATAGTTAGAAGATAAGAAGACTTGTATAAGATATCTGATTGATATATTTTAGGAGACATAATTATATTCCATATCAATTAGAAGTTATCTTGTAACTGTGTACTATATAAACACAGACATAGGTTTACACTATATGTGTTATCATTATCGAGAAGATCATACATTGTAACCTAGCAGCTCTTAGTTGTTCATCACTGAAAGAGAACAGTTCCATTGTAACCGAGTTTATTATATTGAATATATCTATTTACTGTTACTTGTGATCGAAATCAATTTGATTGTATTAAACATTGTATTCAACCCCCTTCTACAGTGTTGTGTGACCTAACAATTGGTATCAGAGCTTATCTGTTAACACACATACAGTAAAGATCCAAACAATCATGTCTGAAGAAGCATAAACTCCAACCAAGCCCACCAAAACTGAAGAAACTAAAAACACTCAAATCCACAGTCGATATGAGACTATTAGGATTACCATACTGAGACCTTCTGAGTATCCCATATGGAAAGTGAAGATGGCTATGTTTCCGGAAGCTACAGATCCAGAATACCTTGACAGAATTAATGAAGGACCACATAAGCTAACCAAGCTCTCTGTTGTAGTTACTGATCAGCCAGCAAAGACCATACCAAAGAAGAAAATTGAGTATACAAATGAAGATATCTCATCCATTGCCAAGGATGCAAAGGTAAGGCATTTGCTGCATAGTGCCATTGATAATGTCTTTTCAAACAGGGTAATTCATTGCAAGACTGCAAAGGAGATATAGGATGCTTTGGAGACAAGATGCCAGGGAACTGATGCAATCAAGAAGAACAGGAGGACTGTACTCACTCAAGAGTATGAACACTTTGACTCAAAAGCTGATGAGTCATTAACTGACTTTTATGACAGGTTTATCAAACTCTTGAATGATAGGTCACTGGTGGACAAGGAATATGATATTGAAAATTCAAATCTAAAATTCCTTTTAGCTCTTCCTAAAATTTGAGATTTGAAGTCTACTACTATAAGAAACAACTATGCTCTTGATGAAACTACTCTTGATGAAATTTATGGTATGCTCAAGACTTATGAACTTGAGATGGATCAAAGGAGCAAAAGACATGGGAGAAAGTCAAGGACAGTTGCCCTTAAAGTAGAGGAGGAATCCCCCAAGGTGGTTGTCTTAAAGAAAGGCAAAGGAAAGACTCTCATCATAAAGTCTGATTCAGAATCATCAAGTTCTGGTGATGATGATTCAGAAACTGAAAGTTTACCTGAAATACATGCTGATGAAGAGATGATGCTTTTTATGTTAGAGATGAAGTGATAAAATCGAATCAATCTTTAAAAACTAAGTTAGAAAAAGAAAAAGAGAATATCATGACTTAGACTAACTCTGGCAGAACAACTCAGAATTTATTAAGTAGTGAAAACTGGAAAGAGGGCTTAGGTTATGGAGATGATAAAAGTGAAAAAGGACTTGAACAAATTGAGCCAATTGTTGTTAAACAAACTGCTAAACCAAAGTTAAATCCTGTTAAGTTTGTAGCTAAAACTGTAAAGTCTGATTCTGAAAAGATGAAAGAGACTGTAGCAGAAGTTAAGGAAAAGTCAACTTCTGACAAATAAGAACAGGATAAACCAGCTAAAGTTAACATAGGCTTAATGACAAAGAAGCAGCTTAAGCATAAGCTGAAAGAAATAAGGAATGTCAACAAGGTAAAGGCAGCTAGGAAAAATAGGAATGGAAAGGAAGGTGTGAATAAAAGCAATGATTATATGCATGTTCCTAATGCTCCTAGAAAGAAATGTTATAATTGTGGAAACTCTAACCATCTTGCTTCTTTTCGCAGGAAGAATAAGAATATAAACTATTTACCTCCTAAGTCAAGAGTTAAGAGTCGGTCTGTTAGGTTTTAGCCACAAAATCCTTGTTTTCATTGTGGTAGTTTATGGCATTCCACAATAAAACTTTTTTGAAGAAAGTTACTTTAATTCCTTCTAGTGTAAAGTCTGATGCAAAGTCTGATATAAGTTCTGATAAACAACATGTTAGCATAAACTCTGATATTAAATCCACTGCAAATGCTAACAAACTTAAAAAGGCCAAAGGATCCAAACAAGTCTGGGTCCTTAAAACTAACCATTAGTGGTCTTTGTAATTGAGGGCAACAGGAAAAACATTCTAGTATTTGATAGTGGATGTTCAGGACATATGACTGGAAATAAAGCCCCGCTCTCAGACTTTGTGGAGAAAGCTGGCCCAGAAGTTTCTTATGGAGATGGCAACATGGGAAAAACTATGTGATATGGCAATATTAATCTTGGGAATGTCATCATTGAAACAGTAGCTCTTGTCTCAGGACTCAAACACAATCTGTTAAGTGTGAGTCAAATCTGTGATAGAGGTTATCATGTGGATTTCTTTGAAGAACACTGTGAAGTTGTAAGCAATTCTAAAGGCAAAGTGGTTCTGAAAGGTTATAGGCATGGTAACATTTATGAAGCCAGACTTTTAACAAGTTCTTATGGTTCTGCAATCTGTCTGTTGAGTAGAGCATCAATTAAAGAAAGCTGGAATTGGCACAAAAGACTCTCTCATTTAAACTTCAACAACATAAATGAGCTTGTAAAGAAAGATCTAGTGAGAGGACTGCCAAAATCAGTATTTGCTCCTGATGGCCTTTGTGATTCATGTCAAAAGGCAAAACAAAAAAAATCTTCTTTCAAGAGCAAAACTAAGTCATCAATTCTTTAGCCTTATCACCTACTGCATGTTGATCTATGTGGTCCAGTCAATGTCATGTCTATTGCAAAGAAGAAATATGCTATGGTTATAGTGGATAAGTTCACAAGGTACACTTGGGTGTATTTCTTGCACAAGAAGAATGAAACTGCATCTACTCTAACTGATCATGTCAGACAGCTAGATAAGTTGGTCAAAGATTCTGTTAAAATTATAAGAAGTGATAATGGCACTGAGTTCAAGAATTCAATCATGGAAGAGTTTTGCAAAGAGCATGTAATCAAATAGGAATTTTCTGCACCTGGAACTCCACAACAAAACAGAGTTGTAGAAAGAAAGAACAGGACTCTCGTTGAAGCGGCACGAACTATGCTTGATGAAGCAAAGCTACCAACCTACTTTTGGGCTGAAGCTGTGCAGACTGCTTGTTTTACACAGAATGCTACACTCATAAACAAGCAAGGAAAAACACCATATGAGATGGTGAAGAAAAAGAAGTCAAATATGAAATACTTTCATATATTTGGTTGCAAGTGTTTTGTTCTTAAGACTCATCCTGAACAGCTGTCAAAATTTGATCTAAAAGCCGATGAAGGAATTTTTGTTGGATATCCACTTTCCACAAAAGCCTTCAGAGTCTACAATTTAAGAACAAGGGTTGTCAAGGAATCTATCAATGTATCTTTTGATGATAAGAAGATTACTGGACTTGAAGATTTCAATGATCACGATCAGCTGAGATTTGAAAATGAAGACTTAAATTCTGATTCTGTAAATTCTGATGACTTATACTCTGATCCTGTAAGTACTGATGTCATTGAATCTGTGGTAACAACTCCAAAGGAAAATGCACTTATCCAGGGGGAGCAAGCTGAAGATCCTACCACATCTCAAGACTATCAAGAAGCATCAGAACCTGTCACTGGCTCTTCAAGTTCTGATAATTCTGGAAACTCTGATACTTCAAATCCTGAAGGATCCAAGTCAAATTATGAAGTCTCAGAGAGCATTACTACAGGGGGAGCATCAGAAAATGCTCATGGAGAAAACATGGATCATGGGGGAGGATCCAGTTCCAGAAGTCAACTTCAATCTGCAAGGAAGTGGACCAAATCACATACACCTGACTTAATAATTGAAGATCCTGAAGCAGGTGTCAGAACTAGAACTGCAACATCAAATGAATGTCTCTATCATTCTTTTCTATCTCAGACTGAACCAAAGAAAGTGGAAGAAGCTCTTCAAGATGCTGATTGGGTGCAAGCAATGCAAGAAGATTTAAATGAATTTGAAAGAAATAAAGTCTGGAGCCTAGTGCCAAGACCAAATAACAGATCAGTAGTTGGCACAAAATGGGTGTTTAGAATAAAATCGATAGTGATGGCATAATTACAAGGAATAAAGCAAGGCCGGTTGCTAAAGGCTACTCTCAAAAGGAGGGTATTGATTATGATGAAACATTTGCACCAGTTGCTAGATTGGAAGCCATAAGAATCTTTTTGGCTTATGCTGCTCACAAAAAGTTTAAAGTCTTTCAAATGGATTTAAAAAGTGCTTTTCTCAATGGAGAATTGGAAGAAGAGGTGTATGTTGAACAACCTCCAGGATTTGTAGATTCAAAATTTACAAATCATGTCTACAGGCTTGACAAAACACTTTATGGCCTTAAGCAAGCTCCTAGAGCATGGTATGAGACTTTAGCTCAATTCCTTCTGGAAAGTGGATTTCATAGAGGTACAATTGATAAAACACTATGGTACCTCAATCATGGAAAGGACTTACTTTTGGTACAAATATATGTTGATGATATCATATTTGGTTCTACAAATGCCAAACTCTGTGAGAGGTTTGTAAAGCTAATGCAGTCAAGATATCAAATGAGTATGATGGGAGAACTTAGTTATTTTCTGGGCCTTCAAGTCAAGCAAAATGAAGAAGGTACTTTTATCTGTCAATCCAACTACACCAGAAATTTACTGAAGAAATTTGGAATGCAAAATTGTTCAACTACATCCACTCCCATGGCCACTACAACCAAGTTAGATAAAGATACTGGTTCATCAGTAGATATTACTAACTACAGAGGTATAATTGGCTCTTTACTCTATTTAACTGCAAGTAGACCTGATATCATGTATGCTACCTGTCTTTGTGCAAGATTTCAGGTTGATCCAAGAGAACCTCACTTAATAGTTGTGAAAAGAGTTCTCAAGTACCTCAAGGGTACAGCTGATCTAGGATTATGGTATCCTAGAGAATCAGATTTTAAGCTAATAGGTTTTACTCAGATGCAGATTTTGCAGGATGCAAAATAGATAGGAAAAGCACTAGTGGAAGCTGCCAATTTCTTGGAGGCAGATTGGTTTCTTGGTTTAGCAAGAAACAGAAGTAAATTTCCACATCAACTACAGAAGCATAATATATTACTGCAGAAGCAGAATATATTGCTGCAGGAAGCTGTTGTGCACAGATTCTTTGGATGAAGAATACATTACTGGATTATGGGTTAGAATTTTCAAAAATACCTATTTACTGTGATAATCAAAGTGCTATTGCTATGACAGCTAATCCAGTTCAACACTCAATGACAAAGCACATCAGAATTAGGTATCATTTCATAAGGGAACTTGTGATGGAAGGTACAGTGGAATTGCATTTTGTTCCAACAGATCAACAACTAGCAGATATCTTCACAAAACCACTATGTGAAGCTACCTTTACAAGACTGGTAAATAAACTTGGAATAGTTTCAGGTTCTTTCTCTAAATCTGCTTAGTTTTTGTTCTCATGCATCAGACTTTATGATCAGTGTTTACAGATTGTCTTATCTTCATGTAATTTGTGCTTAAATTAAAATTCATTAAATGCTGATTGTTATCTGATGTGGATCTATATACTCTGATAAGCGTTTTGAATGTTCTGTGACTATTCAATCCAATGAGGATGACTGTGTTAGATGCTGACCTAGTAGTCTTTAACATACTTGAAATCCTATGTTTGAATTAATTGTTTATGTGGAAACTCATTAACACAAGCAAATTCTGATATTGAGCTTAGTCAAGTTTACTTTGTGTATCTTATTACTAAGTCACAAACTAGATTTTTGCTTCTTACCTGTCAAATTCTGATATCAGTAAATCTTAAGGATGAAATAAATGCTGATAAGCCTCACTTATCAAAAGAAAAGAAAAGAAAAGAGAAGAAAAATCAGGTACTCCTTTGAGATCTAGAGTAAATAATATGGAAGGGAAGACCCAAGTGCATTGCTGGTATTAAGTAATATACATTAGAAAAGTAAATAATTTTTTCTTGGTGACTTTTCACATTCTCTGATTACTGGAGAAATACTCTGATAATAGCATAAATTCTGATAAGCAGTTGTGACTCACTTACACTGAGAAGCCACTGTGAAAAGGAATTGCAAAAGCAGCATAAAATGAGCACAAAAAGTTGAGGTGGACTCTTGCATAAATTTGTTCTATAGTAGACTTCATGATTGATGACAGATTTTAAGCATTTTCTTAGTTATGCCTTATTTCTAAGTTGTACAGAAGTTTATCAGACTTTAATCTTTATCTGATATTCTGCTGAATGCACACAATTTCACTCCATATGAATGATGAAAATTACTATGGTGATTAAGTTATTTCTGACAAACAGTTAAGTGTCATATGCATAAATTCTGAGGACAAGTTCTGATGGAAGTTCTGATGATTAAACTCTGAAGAAAACAAGTCAGTATTTGTATGAAGAATTACAGAAATAGATATTCACTTTTTGAGTTGATAAGCCATATTCTGATGATTGTTAAAATCTGATATAAGTTAAGTTCTGATATTAAATCCTGATGGAATCCTTGATGCTTATGTGGCATTATTCTTTACTTGACTTATTTGTGGTAAAAACTGAAACGGTCATATTTAATCAGAATATATTTAGGTGAGATAAAAACAGTCATAATCATTTGGGTTAGTGGTAAATGTGTTTGTTTTGAAAAATGGCATATGCACAGTCATTATTACTTATTTCTCGTGCCCATTAACTCTTGCTTTCATTTTTACTTACTGTTCTTGTTACACATTAGTCTAGGGAGACGAGGCATCATTAATTTTACACATAACCATTAATCAGTCCTCTAGTCCCTTGATATCCCTTTGGTTATTTAACCAACATCTCATCTCAAACAAATCATCGTCTTTTCTCACACAATATAATTTTCTTTCTCGGTCAATTTTTCACCATTTTCTTCCTTCATCAAAATGGTTCTTGTTAACATGCTCATTAATTATGACACCTTCAATGTCGAGTTTAGCTGTGATAACTGGGAATAGGAATGGCACATCACTGCCATTCCTGCTGAGATATGGACCATGATTCCACAAGAGGTTCAGACGAATATCTTTTTTTCCAGATGGACTATCAACTCCATCTAAATTACTTGGAAGAAGAACGCATAGAGGCTCTTCTTAGCAAGAACGAAACATCCATCTTGCAGTGCTCTTTGTCAGCAGCAGGAGGAACTAGTCGATAGGTTTTCTTCTAGGACTAAGGCTGTTGATGTTAACCATCTTAGACTAGGACTATCTTGTAATTTTTTTTGCATGTAATCTACAAATTTCATGAAATGTAATCGTTTGATATATTAATGAAATTTCCTTTGATTGCAATATTTAGTCTCTGTTTCTCTCATATTATGTGACTGTGAATGTTATTAGTGCAGCTTGTTAATCTATTTCTTGATGAATATTTTGATTAAAACTGTGGTCACTAATAAATTGTGATAATTTGAGATAGTTGAAGCACAGGTTCATGCATTAGAACCTGTAACAGTTGAAGCTGAGAATGTTACTTCTCAGAAAGAAACAGCAGCTCAAAGTTCTGATACTTTGAAAAGAAAGAAATCTGTAAGTTTTGTTGCTGCTAAAGCAACTCCTTCATTGGCAAGGATATTGAAGAAAATGAAGGCTAGGAGGTATTTGGCTAAGGCTCCATCAGAAGATACTGAAGAAGTTGAAGAAGGGGATCAAGAATATCTGATCTCACAAGAACCAATTATCATTGAAGCCCTTCCAGTTCAAGCCAAAAACAGTGCTAATGATACAGTGGTTACCCCTCCTGTCTCTTCTATTAAAGCTACAGATGATGCTAAAGAACAAACTGAAAACTCTGAGATAGATATTCACAATTTGAATATACCAAATGTTCTTTATCTGGAAGCTCCATCTACAGAAGCTCAGCCATCTACAGTCAACTCTCCAATCTTAGATGCTGAGAGACCATCTACACCAATACTGGAGATAAATTCTGATGCTCAGAATTTAGATGATATTATTCCTGACTCTCCAGTTGCATCATACACTCTTGTGCTATCAGAACATAATGATTCTTCCTCAAGTTATGAAGACAGTGTTTCTGTTGAGACTCAAGTGCCCATACTAGGCAAGGAAGCATTGGTGAAGAAATTTGTTGAAAAAGAAGCACCTATTCCTTGGGAAGGTACTTACAGAGGTGTGGAGTGGACCAAGAAGTGGAATGAATCAGATTTTATTCCAAGCCCTAAAATTCTTACAGAGCATATTGCTAAAGCTGATGAGTTGCTCACAAATGCTGATTTCAAGACACAACTCAAGATCACAGCTCTATCTACCAAAGATCTTCAAGGTCTACATTATTCTACTCATGAAAAGGTTGATACCCTAAAGGAACATGCTGATAAGCTAGATCTACAGATCATGCATGACAAGCACAAATATGTCAGACCTACTCTTGAGAAAATTGAAGCCATTGAGAAGATTCAAGAGAAGCAACATGCCTAAATTGATGAGGTCCTGGCTAATCAAGCTTCTCAGAAAGCTCAATTGGATGAGATCCAATCTTCAGTTGAACTTTTTCTCTCTCTCTCTCTTACTTCCTGATGATGTCAAAAAGGGGGAGAAGGTAGTTAAGTCCAAATGCCCACCTACTCAAATACTGAAGAAGAAGGATGACAAAGGTGATGACCAGGGAAACTCTGATAAGAGCAGAGGTCAAGGAAAAGTTCAAGGAAAATCTTCTACACAGAACAAGTCAAGTTCTGATGTTCTGAATGCTAAAAGTCTGAATTCAAGTTCTAATAAGCAAAGTCTGATGTCAAGATCTGATATTCTGATTCAGTCAGGATCTAAAGACTCTCAGAAGTTTTTACAAACTCAGAAGCTAAAGGGGAAGCAGACTATTGTTTATTACAAAGATCCTAAAATCCAGACACTTGATGAGGAGATAGCTATAAGATTATTTCTGAAACAAAATTAAGGAATGGATTTGGAAACTCTCAAGGAGGAAGAAGCTAGATTTGCAGCTGAGAAGACAAATCTTAAGTCTAAAGCTTCTGATGTAAAGAAACCTCCAAGGCCTAAGGAAAAAGGCATTGTGATCAAAGAAAAGTCAAATTCTGAGGCTTCAAAGTCCAAGACTAGATCGCAAACTGAGATTGATCCTAAGTCAAAGGGAAAAGAAAAGGTTGGTGAACCTTTAAAGATTCAGAAAAAGATAAGTTCTTCCATTCCAGTCTATCAAACTACAATGCATGATGATGATTTGATAGAAGATAAAACTATTCAAATTCTGAAAAGAAGAAAGTTGATTGAAGAATCTAAAACAACCTCTAACACTGCTCAAGTTGTTCAGAATGAAGAACAGCAAGTTACAAAAGAAACAAAAAATTCTGATCAAGCTATCAAGACATCAACTACTGACATTGCTCAAGTTGATTTTAAAAAGATGACAATTGCTGATAAGAAGAAGCTGTTATGGAAGAAAGCTACTGAAGTTGAACCAAAGTCCAATCTTATGATTAATCAACTCGCAACATTTGGGTTGAGAGCCAAGCAACATAGAGAAAGAGCTAGATTAGGTTCTGATGAAGAAAAGATACAAACAGGAGTAGAAGTTACTCTAAGAGATCCTTGCATGTTGACAGATAAACCATATGAATAAAATAAACAAAAGCACCTTGACAAAGTGTTGTCTGCTCAAATTGTGATAGATGCTCATGATAAAGAAAATCTAAAAGAGAAATTGATCTTATTTCTCAATGATGGAAGAACTTACAGACTAGCTGATACTGATGTGCTAAAGAAGTCTATCAGAGAACTTCAACATATTCACTATCTTCTTGAAGTAAAATCTGATATTACCAGAAGATGGTTAGAATACATTTTGAAGGCTATAAGAGATCTACTCAGAATTTCTAGTACAAAGACTTCTTAGTATATACCAATGATTACTGAAGATGATAGAAGAGAAATTCCTATGCTGAAGAACTCTGCTAAGGTGGAAGTTATTCTGAAAGGAAGATGCTTATGTTATAATGAAGACTCTTCACATCCTAGAGTTAATAGACTTGGTGATGGACTTGAAAGAACATCAATTCAAGCTCTCAGAATAGCCATTTATCAAATTGGTGACAGTAAAGATGAAGAACTGATGCAGGTCAAAGCACAGTTAGTTGAAGTTCTGAGAAAAGCTGAAGATAAGTTGGTAAAAGATTTTGTTAAGAATCATTATGGATTCAGATTGATCCAGTGATGTTGGTAAAGCTACAAGGACTGTAAGTTGTAGTTAATTGTCTTATTAAACTCTTATTGCATTTGAACTTAAATGTTTTTGACATCATCAGATCTATTAACTTGTATATTTTTGCATAATTTACAAGTTGGGGAGATTGTTAGATATATTTGAGATGTCATGTCTAATATGTTTCATGTTTAATTTTCAGATCTTAACAAACAGGAAATATCAGGACTTACTGGAATCAGTACTTACTGGAAGTCAGAAGATAGATATCAGAACTTCAGGTCATATCAGAACTTAAGTACAGGAGGACTTACAGTTAAGGAAGGAAGCTGATTTACAGGATAGAAGATCGAGACTAAGACAAAAGAAGATATGCATGGAAAGAGTTAGAAGATAAGAAGACTCGTATAAGATATCTGATTGATATATTTTAGGAGATAGAATTATATTCCATATCAATTAGAAGTTATCTTGTAACTGTGTACTATATAAACACAGACATAGGTTTACACTATATGTGTTATCATTATCGAGAAGATCATATATTGTAACCTAGCAGCTCTTAGTGATATTTGTTAGATATATTTGATAATGTCATGGCTAATATGATTTATGTTTAGTTTTCAGATCTTACTTAAACATGATAAATCAGTACTTACTGGAAGTCAGGACTTAAGGATATCAGTACTTATATTATCAGGAGATAATCATCAGAAGATGGATATCAGAACTTAAGTACTGAAGGACGTTCAGATAAGGACAGCAGCTGATTAAAGGAAAGAAGATCGAGATAAACATAAGAAGAGATATGCATGAAGAAGGAATTCTATGAAGAATAGAATACTTGGAAGAAAATATATCTAATTGATATATTTTAGGAAGCAGAATTATATTCCATATCAATTAGCGATTATCTTGTAACTGTGTAGTATATAAACACAGACATAGGGTTTACACTATAAGTGTTATCATATTCGAGAAGATTATTCATTGTAACCCTAGCAGCTCTCATGATATTTTGTTCATCACTGAGAGGTAACAGTTCCATACTGTAACAGAGTTTATTGTTTCAATAAAGTTTGTTTTCTGTTACTTGAGTTATTAAAGTTCGATTTGATTGTACTTTACACTATACTCACCCCCTCTACAGTGTGTGTGACCTAAGAAGTGGTATTAGAGCCTATCTGTTAACGCACAAACAGTTTAAGATCCAAACACAATCATGTCTGACACAGAAACTCCAACTAAGCCTACCAAAACTGAAGAACCTCCAAAGATATAAATTCAAAGTCGGTATGAGACCATCAGAGTTCCCATACTGAGACCATCTGAATATGCCATATGGAAGGTGAGGATGACCATGTTTCTGGAAGCTACAGATCCAGAATATCTTGATAGAATCAAGGAAGGACCTCACAAACCAACCAAGCTCGCTGTTGCAGTTGCAGGTGAAGCAGCAAAGACTGTACCAAAGGAGAAGAGTGATTATACTGCTGAAGATATCGCATCAATTGCTAAGGATGCTAAGGTACGACACTTACTGCATAGTGCCATTGATAATGTAATGTCAAATAGGGTAATTAACTGCAAGACTGCAAAGGAGATATGGGATGCTCTGGAAACAAGGTGTCAGGGAACTGATACAATTAAAAAGAACAGGAAGACAATAATCACTCAAGAGTATGAACACTTTGACTCAAAGGCTAATGAGTCATTGACTGATTTATATGATAGATTTGTCAAACTCTTGAATGATTTGTCACTGGTTAATAAGGAGTATGATCTTGAAGATTCAAACCTTAAATTCCTGTTAGCTCTTCTTGAATGCTGGGATTTGAAGGCAACACCAATAAGAGACAACTACAATCTTGATGAAACAACTCTTGACGAAATCTATGGAATGCTCAAGACTCATGAACTTGAGATGGAACAAAGAAGCAAGAGGAAAGGAGGAAAGTCAAGGACAGTTGTTCTTAAGGCTGAAGAAGAATCCCCCAAGGCAACTACCTCAAGGAAAGACAAGGGTAAAGCTTTTTTCACAAAGTCTGATATTGAGTCATCAAGTTCTGAAAGTGATGATGACTCAGATTCTGAAAGCTTTCCTGAGACTGATGCTGATGAGGGGATGATGAAGCTGTGTGCTCTTATGGTGAAAGGGATCACAAAGATTGCATAAAGGAAGTTCAGGAAGGGAAAGAAGTTTTCCAGGAAAAGCACAAGTTCTGATAAAAAGAATTTCGGAAGATCTGAGGACAGAGGAGGAAAGTCTGACAGAGGAGATTATACCAATGTCAAATGCTATAACTGTGGTGAGAAAGGCCACATATCTCCTGATTGCAAGAAAGTGAAGGGTAACAAAGGCAAGGCTCTTGTCACAAAGAAGAAAAGCTGGACAGACACCTCAGACTCTGAAAGTGAGGAGAATTATGCTTTGATGGCAAATGCTGATAAAGCAAGTGCTGAAAGCAATTCTGAAGCTGCTGAATCAAAGGTACCTCAGACTACTTATGCTTTTCATACTGATGATATTAATGAGTTGAAAAGATATCTGTAATAACCCCAATTTTTGGAATTTTTGAAACCCTTATGAATAGTGATTTTGCCGATTATGCTGAATAAGAAAACTTTTCATACCACACTATGTAGGGGTTCTTTTATTGATCTTCTGAGATATTATTAGTATTCTATGTGGTATATAAGTGTATGTAAAGATCATCAGAATTCAAATCCGAACACTTTGATTTTTCCCGAAAATCCACCAGATACCGAAAGAATTGAGTATAAGGTAACATGGTTAAAGGGATTTAAATTCAAGGATTATAAGAAAGGATCATTAAAGGATTATAAGATTTTACGAAAGATTTAGGGGAACCCAAGTAATAAGATCTCGTATGTGATCCCTCAAACAACGAAAGAGAACAGAGTTAAGCGAACCGTAAAACAAATAAACGACCAAGGGACAAGCACATACAAGTAGAATGGGAAGGAAGCTTCCAAGAAAAGCTAAAACAAGTGGTTAAAAGAGAATGTGACATCATCAAACCTTAAGGGAAAGACATGTGGCTTGGAGGTGAGGTCATCCAAGTGATGTCATCACTTTATCAAAGCAATCTCCACCAAGTATTCATTTCACAAACACCAAAATCAAAAGCAACCAAAACAAACTCATTTCTCTTCTTCCCCCATCTATTGCTCTCGGCTTTTCCATGAAAAGCAAAGGAAAAATTTCAAAAATCAAGCTACACACCTTCATAATTTAAGAGGTTTGTTTCTTTAGCTTCCATAATTAATAACTTAGATGAGCCATAAGTTTAAGCTCAAGATTCCATGTTTAACATAGCTAATCAATTCATCAAAGTTCTTGGTGAATAGTGTTTTTCAAGAACTTAAATTTTTTTTTTTGAGTTTTTGTTTAGATTAAGCTTTGGTAAGGACTTTCAAGGGTGATTCCAAGCTCCTTAGTTACTTTTACTCACCAAGGAAGGTATAATCTCATACCCTAGCCCTACTTTTGTATATTTAGAGTTTTTGTGTTTAGAATGGTTCATGAGAAGCTTGATTATTTTGTATTTAGAGATGTGTTGGTTTTGTGATGTGTTTGGAGTTGTAAATCTTGTTGATTAGTTAAAGAACTTATGTAAGCTTTTAGTTCATGATTGGGAAGGAGTGTAAATTGGAAATATTGAGTTGTTGGGTCTGTTGTAGAATTGTATGTATGGAGTTTGGTTGTATGGTTGAATTGTGGTTGATTCGTGGTTGATTTGGAGTAGGATAAAAATTGGTAATCGCGTAAACATAGTCGTCGTAATGTCTAATTTACTTTAGACTGTTTTGTCCTTAACATCAGGACCCGAGAACTCACTGTTAGGTTTTGACCACTGCCATGATTAGATAGTTCATGTTACGAGCTTCATTTTGATCTGTGGTTCGTTTGAATCCGATGGACGGTTTAGGAGAAACGACCGTTTTAAGTAACGACGTTTCGCGACCGAACCAATACCCCTCTCCTTACTTTGAAACCTTGTTTAAGGACTTTAAATGACTAATTAAGGTATGAAATAATTATGTTAAGTGTATTAGGCAGTTGGTAAGGTACTCGCGAAAGAATCGCTTTAAAATTCTTAATGGTTAATTTATTAAAAATGGTGGACCCGAGGGTACTCGAGCGACGTAAGTGAATCGTTAAGCGCAAAAGCAAGCGTTAGAGTCTAATTGGTTAAAGTCTAGATTCTTAAGCGACTTTGGTTTAATTCCAACTTATATGTTGTTTATAGGTTACCAGACTCGTCCCAGGCCTTTTAGCACCCCCCAGTTGCTCAGGCAAGTTTTCTACCCGTTATACTGTTGTTGTGATGTATATATATGCATTATCTTGTGATAGATGCATGATGGTTATTAGCAAATCTTGTGATATATTGGAGCATGTGATATGGTATATATGCATGTTTGTTTCGTAATCTTGATATCTAATTATTGATTCAATTGTTTATAAATTGCATAATACCTATGCTAGAGATAAGCAGTAGTTGCGTATACCCTTAGTATAGGGGACCCAAAGGTGAACATTTTCTAAAACCGGGAGTCGATGTTCCCGAGTATATTATATATATTTATATATATATATAGATATAGTTTTCAAAACTATTAATCGAATAAGGTTTATTCGATAACTTTATTTTTATTAATGAATATTACTTTGAATATTCATTCGAGGACTTATGACTCGGTTTATTTTATTTAAGGAATATTATCTTGAATATTCATTCGAGGACTTATGACTCGGTTTATTTTATTTAATGAATATTATCTTGAATATTCATTCGAGGACTTATGACTCGGTTTATTTTATTTAATGAATATTATCTTGAATATTCATTCGAGGACTTATGACTCTGTTAATTCTATTTAATGAATATTATTTTGAATATTCATTCGAGGACTTATGACTCCGCTTATTTACTAAATGATATTCTTTATTTTATTAAAGAATAATGTTTCGATAATCAAACTTATTTTCGATAATTCAAATAAAGATCATACTTTCGTATAAGTATATTTTTGGTTAATTATTATTATTCATTTGAAGGATGAGTTTTAAAACTTCTACTTAAACTATTATTATAAAAATCATCCTTGTTGGGAATATTATTTAAACAATAATATTCAGATATTTTCTAACATATCGGGACTGATTTATTTCATTAAATCAACATTACTCCAAACATTCTTAAAAATGTTTTCGAGTCTTCAAAATGATTTTAAAAGTTAGAGCGGATCCCAAAACTCATTTTTTTATATTTAAGATCTTCCTTTCGAAGGGGATTTAAATACACGCTCAAAAGTTGAGGGATCCGGCTCAGTGGTGTATTTTACATTCGCAACGAGGTTGTTGTTTTGATAAATGAATTGATTACTTACCCAACGTTCGGGAAGTAAGTCCATCTATTGAGTCGGCATAAGCAACATGGGCTCAGTGGGCGTCCATGAAAGTGTAAGTGGCTCAGTGGGAGTCCATCAAATGCGTAAGTGGCTGAGTGGCAGTCCAGCATAAGGTCCTATTGCGGCCAGGGTGATGACCAGTGGGGAATTCGTCCATCCACTAGTTGAAAAGGTAACTTATTGGTATCTTTGCCTGATCAGCAAGATATCAGGTTTATGCCAAGGTTTTCTCCTTTCCAAATTCATTGGATATTACAACTCTGTTTATAATTTTCATAACAGAAGTTTTCAAGGAGTGTATGAAATGTATATATATATAGGTGTGTATATATATATCAGGACTTAATGAAGTATCTCGTAACTTCATTATTTATAATGATATTTCAAAGATTGAATCTATTCAAGTCTTATCTTTTAGTCTCATCAGTGTGATGACATTTTAAAACTAATTATAACTTGAACGGTGGTAGTTCAAGTAGTATTCGGAAAAGATATAAGTATATTGGAGTATCTTGTAACTTCATCTTTTAAACTTATATCTAGTAAATGATTATCTTATGCATATCTAAGATTTTCAGAAAAATATTGAGACAAGGTTAGATATATGAGATCACCTTGCAACGATATTTTTATACAGTTATAAACTGGAACTCTGTGTATATTATACATGTCAGAGGATTTCAAAGATTGTGAAAAGTATATATGTATGTATATACTGAATATTTTGCGACTTGGTCACGTTAAGATATCAACTTGGTTCATTTCTTCTTAACCAAGACTTTCTTGAGTACTATGAGAATGCTCATATATTGTTAATTATTATACATATTATTTCGGTGGGCTTGTTACTCACCCTTGCTTTCTTCTTTCATCACACAACAACAGATAGACAAGATGAACAGGATCAAGCTCCCAATTCGCGAGCGGATAGGAAATGTTCCGCAGTTTCCTGTAGGTGTTGATGCCGCCGTAGCTGAGGTAGGAACTACCAATAGGCTAGGTTTTCAACTATTGATGTACCAGACTTATGTATATCATGAATTGTAATAATGGCAAAGAATATGTAAATTTATTCAGAAACCCTTTTGAGGTGTAATGACTTATAATTGTGGAATAAAATGACTTGTGTTATTTTTGGTATTCATCTCTGAGACTATAACTTGTGGTGTGTGTGCATATTGTGGGGTCACAGTACGCAGTAGTTGGTTGACTGTTAAGATTAAATATTGATATGGGAAATGGAACTCGTGACAACCCGAATCCCCGACCCCGGATTTGGGGGTTGTTACAGAAATGGTATCAGAGCTAAGCGTTATAAACCTCAGAGATGATGTGATGTTAAGATAATAAGTTCACTAAGATAATAAGAACTCTTGCCAAGTTCATAGTCGGGCTACCTAACGTAGTACTGACAGTTAAAACCCTTATGGGAACCCTTATAAATATCGTGATAGAAGCGTAGTTCATTATCGTATATAGTAGCGGGACTCCGAACCCTGAGGTTGAGGAGCAACAGCGCGATGATGTTTTATTACTGATTGGGGATCAGATTGTGGATCCAGTGGAACACCCTAATGAGGGACCGGATGATATTCATATTGAGGATGTAGCGGTTGAGGATGTTGTCCCAGAAGGGATTGTTATTGAGAAGGATCTCGTGGAGGATCCTAACAAGGCTGAAGAGATGATCGCTGAGGAATTGATAACCATGGTTAGAGCGACTACCAGAGGTAGGATTGGCCGGTCACTGCCGGAGGTTCGTTCAAGTTTGTAAATTTAGTAGCCCCTTTAACGCGGCTTACTCGTAAGACTGAGAAGTTCGAATGGACAGAGAAATGCGAGAACAACTTTTAAGAACTGAAGCAAAGGTTGGTGACGTCCCCTATGTTGGCGTTGCCGGATGGAAAATGAGATTTTGTGAAGTGTAGTGACGCTTCGCATAAGGAATTAGGGTGCTTCTTATACAACACAACAAGGTAATCGCGTATGCGTCAAGATAATTAAGGGAATATAAAATTCGATATCCCCACCCATGAGCTTGGGCTCGTGGTAATAGTTTTGCCCTAAAGATTGGAGGCACTACTTGTATGGAGAGAAGTGCAAGATTTACATAATCCATAAGTGCTCTAGTACATTTTCACGCAGAAAGAGCTCAACATGCGCCAAATAAGGTGGTTAGAGCTAATCAAGGATTATGATTATGAGATTCTTTATCATCCAGGGAAAGCCAAAATGGTGGCTAATGCCCTTAGTAGAAAGGAGAAACTCAAGATGATATTGTCTCTAAGAGAGTTGATAAGAGATTTTGAGAAAATGGAAATAGAAGTGAACGCAACCGGAGCCGGTACTGAAAAGCTGTTTGAGATCGCTATGCGGTCTGGATAATTAGAAAATATAATATTGTGCCAAGAAAAAGTGATGAATGAAGGCAGAGAGTCAATAAATGGAGAAGAGATCCATACCGAGAAAGATGATAAGGGGATAGTGAGGTGTTCCTACAAAATTTGGGTTCCAAAAGGTCAAGAGCTTAAGGATGAGAACTTAGATGAGAGCCATAGTTTGAGGAATAAGATTTAGGGCAAACCCTGAATGTGATAGTCAGGGAGGTTGCCATCAAGAAAGAAAGAACCCATAACATAATAGAGTGGAAAACAAGGTTTTTAAGGTATAAGATAACCCCGATTATGGGAGAAGGTTGAAACGTTTCATACTGGAGAAAACAGAAGTCAAACAAGATAGGGAGAACCAGGATGGTACTCCTATTGGGCAATTCATGGACTTGTCTAAACAGAACTTATACTTTTATTCCCAACCACCACCTTGAGGAAATAATGCGGTGAGAAATTCTTTCAGGACCTTTAAGTCGCTAAGCTCTCAGAGTTCCAAGGAACAAGCCGACCTAGCCGAGGCAAGAGCCTGGCTAAAGGAAATAGAGAAATGATTTTATATTCTAAATGATTGATGAAGCGCAAAAGACTGTTTTTGTCACTTACCCTCCTAAGAGAGAGGCCACCCGCTGGTGAAAGACCAAGAAAGGCACGGAGCAAGAGGTTATGATAAAATGATTAAAGTTCAGTCCAATTTTTTTTTCTAGAAAGTAAATTCCAAGGTTATGGAGATAGTGTAAAAGCTTTAAGAGCCAGAATAAAGGCGGACGAATATGATGAACTATGAATCTAAGATTGTAAAAGTTGTTAAGATTCGTCTGGAGGACAAGAATCCTAGAACGACGTGATGTTTGAAGTCAATGATTAGTGGGTACGTAAAATGATTGTAAGAGAAAGGAAAATAAAAAGAAACTGAAGTGAAAAAGAGCATAAAGGCAATAGAGTTTGAGGAATGATAAGGGATTCGGGTATGAGGAATCCCTAAAGACTCGTAGTAATAGAAATAGAAAAGTATATGATCGTCAGGATGAGGATGATTCACCATGAGTTAAAGTTGATGGTTGAAGGCATAAGAGATATATATGTTGTACCCCCTTCAAGTTGGAAGGATTCAGGGAAACCTTGGGATAGTTCGAAGGATAAATAATGAGACGCGGATAGACTGAAGAGACAAGAAAGTAAGAAATTAGGAAAATTGGATGAAGGAAGTGACCTTCAAGAATGTGAAGTGTAAGACCGGTGGCATGATACCCAGAAAGGGAGACACCAGGTATGAGAGATATCCCAACATTGAGATGACTGTTGAGATAAACAACACGAGTAAATAAGGAATTATTAAGAAGAAGTTCACGTTGAACACGACCAATATCTTCCAGGACATCCCTATTGTCATTACCAAATTAGGAAAGAAAAGTGGATAAACGTTGTTATCTTTTGGAGACCATATTGATTGACCTCATTTTGAATACATATGTTATTGTAAAATTAGGCATATACTATCGAGGTGGGAATGATTGAATAAGACACCCTCATCAGGGATATATGACTTGATTTATCCATGGAAGGATGCATGTACTTTTTCTAAAGGTGGAATTAAGGATAGAACATCGGTAACTTAAAATGAATCCTAGGGGAATGCATAAAGGTTGGCATTTCACCCTTAATAGGGATAGTATGAGTTTGACAGTATGAATTGGAAAGGATTAAGGTAACAACAACCTTTAAGGATCAGTGGAGAAATTTTTCAGAAGTATATAGATAATGATATTGGTATTAGTAAATGGTATTTTGATATGCCCTATATCTAGGGAATACAGGAGGAACGATTCAAGAATAACCTAAGAGGTTTTACAAGGAAAAAAGTAATATTCAAAGTTCTCAAGAATAGAAATTTTGATAAAGGAAATATGACATAATTATAATGATGCCAGGTGGGCACGTGTTGAACCATAAGGAAGTACAGATCGACCCAATGAAGGTCGAGATTGGTGAAAACATGTAGGACCCAAGATAAGAGACGTCCTAAGTATGATCGAGAGTCAGTTGTGACAATATTAACCTCTAAAAGACCGAGGCAATAACTTATGGAAAAATGGTGACATATTTTTTCACCAAAGCGTAAGGAAGAGCATTTTCACGCAAGTAGTGATTGGAAATGAGGTAGAAAATTTAGTTGAAGATCATTTAAAAGACATTGATTGTAAGGAAATTTTACTATCAGGAAAGGCCAAAGAGGTGGCCGACACTTTAAGTATAAAAGGACAATCATAGGCGCTCGTGCCAGAGGAATATAGTGATAATGGTTGAAGCCGTGAAGGTTGTATTATGGTTTGGAAGATTGACGTTCCTTTTGATGACTGTGCAATACCCAACCGTAATAGTAGTTTGGTAAAGGTTTAATTCGTGTAATCGCCATGAGCGGGCTATCTATCTTAGAAGATCCTATCTTGAGAATAATCCAGGACCATGTTTCAAAAAGGACTAAACGAACCTTTGAGTTAAGTCTTCTATTGAAGGCATATGATTAGGAATGGTATTAACTTGTTATCGTTGCTTTGATTGAAACTCTTCTGCAATTTTATCTGCTTCATGTCATGAAAGTACGTCAGGATCTGGAGTGTTCTTCATGAATTATGAATGGTGATTATGTTAACTCCTTAGAAGAATTTGATACGACAGGTATGGACTCCGTATGGTTAACTATTAATATCCAAGAAAAACGAATGACTACAGTGGGTCAGCGATGGATCATAGTAATGCAGCAATGATTCTGCGAGTAATGAGTCGATTACAACCGTAAGAGTTATATTAGAATGGATGTTGAGATTGAGTACCACTAATCGGGTCGTGGTGATGTATAAGTTATCATTGATAGACTAATTAAGTCGATTATCTACCTATTGAATATTTATTCCTTCTTATGAATAGAGAGCCGTATTACTATACGAGGAAGGTTGCAGTGCAAGCATAGAATTCTTGTAACGATGATGTCTAGAATGAAATCCCAGATTCGATTTTTGCTGTCGAGGGAGTTTCAACGATGATTGTTTATAAGCTCGAGCGAGAGCATGGGTCCGTAGAATGATGGACGGAATAAAAAAAAAAAATCTTTGAGCAAGTGAAATGCGATGTTATAATACTTGATGTTGATATATATACATATATGTTTTGTTCTCCTATGATAAACCTCTATAGTTCAGAGGAAGATTCCAAGCCAGATATTTTGTGGCTGTATATTTGTTTCATATATATACAATTCTCTTCAATTCGTTCTTTTCTCTTCTTCTCATTTCATGTAAGCTGAGAAGAACAACCCTTCCAGAAGGGGAGGTATTGCCGAATGACTATCTATCTGTGTGATAGAAGCCTAGTAGGATACCACATGTTATTTAATTGCTTGTCAAGTACTAAAGGCTGGCCACCTTCTGTACTAACTATGCAATATAACAAGTGTTCATGATCATAGTGATCTCTCAACAAATTCCTTTACTTCTATATGATGGATCAAGCTTTCGAAGTTAGAAGCAGCTAGAAAGGAAGTAGTATCAGTACGGTGGTATTCTGATTCTAACACGTTCATGATACTAAGGTTGACGTGGTTATTAAAAGGTTATAGAACGCTAACGAGCAAAAGTGTAACCAGTATAGTATTATGTACGGAAGATAGTAACGACTACGAACTAGAAAAGAATGGGTATTGAGAAGCAAAAGCTATAATGCTAGAAGCTATTATGAAAGTCGGTGCAATAGACTTGAAAGAATTTGGAATGATCACTTAACGCGGATTAAGTTTTCTCACGATAATCGATCGTATGTCAGTATCGAGGTATCCCCTTATAAGATCCTTGAGGGAAGACAATGTCGATCTCCCTTATGATAGGATGGAGTTGGAGGGCGCAAGATGCTCGGACCAGCAGTGGTCCAAAGGACCAAGGATATAATAGATTTAATCAGAGGATGACTGGTAGTAGCACAAGATGGGCACACGAAGTATGTTGATTTGACATAAAAGGATAATGAATAGGAAGTAGGGGACCTTGTGCTGTTATAGGTATTCCCTTGGAAAGGATGGATGAGGTTCAGAAAGAAAGGAAAGCTAAGCCCAAGAATTGTTGGACCCTTTGAGGTATTAAGACGTATTGGGAAGTTAGCATATGAGCTAGCCCTACCCCCGAACATGTAGCAAGTTCATAACGTGTTCCACGTATCAATATTAAGGAAGTATAATTCGGATGCCAGACAAATAAGGGCATATGAACGCATAGACATGCAACCCGACGTAACCTATATGGAGCAACCATGATAGGTTATAGGTTGAAAAGGAACAAGTGCTTGGGAGAAGGGCTATCAAACTAGTCAGAGTTTGATGGTGGAACCACAATGTGGGAAAATTGACTTGAGAGTTAGAAAGTGCAATGCTAAGAGAGCATCCCTATTCATTTTCTATCTGATTCCGGGACGGAATCCTTTTAAGGAGGGGAGACTATAATAACCCCAATTTTTGGAATTTTTGAAACCCTTATGAATAGTGATTTTGCCGATTATGCTGAATAAGAAAACTTTTCATACCACATTATGTAGGGGTTCTTTTATTGATCTTCTGAGATATTATTAGTACTCTATATGGTATATAAGTGTATGTAAAGATCGTCAGAATCCAAATCCGAACACTTTGATTTTTCCAGAAAATCCACCAGATACCGAAAGAATTGAGTATAAGGTAACATGGTTAAAGGGATTTAAATTCAAGGATTATAAGAGAGGATCATTAAAGGATTATAAGATATTGAGAAAGATTTAGGGGAACCCAAGTAATAAGATCCCGGATGTGATCCCTCAAACAACGAAAGAGAACAGAGTTAAGCGAACCGTAAAACAAATAAACGACCAAGGGACAAGCACATACAAGTAAAATGGGAAGGAAGCTTCCAAGAAAAGCTAAAACAAGTGGTTAAAAGAGAAGGTGACATCATCAAACCTTAAGGGAAAGACATGTGGCTTGGAGGTGAGGTCATCCAAGTGATGTCATCACTTTATCAAAGCAATCTCCACCAAGTATTCATTTCACAAACACCAAAATCAAAAGCAACCAAAACAAACTCATTTCTCTTCTTCCCCCATCTATTGCTCTCGGCTTTTCCATGAAAAGCAAAGGAAAAATTTCAAAAATCAAGCTACACACCTTCATAATTCAAGAGGTTTGTTTCTTTAGCTTCCATAATTCATAACTTAGATGAGCCATAAGTTTA
The DNA here is from genome assembly GCF_009905375.1 of Apium graveolens. Taxonomy (NCBI): domain Eukaryota; kingdom Viridiplantae; phylum Streptophyta; class Magnoliopsida; order Apiales; family Apiaceae; genus Apium; species Apium graveolens. Next base: position 188,208,276 of record NC_133651.1, read on the forward strand.
AGCTCAAGATTCCATGTTTAACATAGCTAATCAATTCATCAAAGTTCTTGGTGAATAGTGTTTTTCAAGAACTTGAAATTTTGTTCTTGAGTTTTTGTTTAGATTAAGCTTTGGTAAGGACTTTCAAGGGTGATTCCAAGCTCCTTAGTTACTTTTACTCACCAAGGAAGGTATCATCTCATACCCTAGCCCTACTTTTGTATATTTAGAGTTTTTGTGTTTGGAATGGTTCATGAGAAGCTTGATTATTGTGTATTTAGAGATGTGTTGGTTTTGTGATGTGTTTGGATTTGTAAATCTTGTTGATTAGTTAAAGAACTTATGTATGCTTTTAGTTCATGATTGGGAAGTAGTGTAAATTGGAAATATTGAGTTGTTGGGGCTGTTGTAGCATTGTATGTATGGAGTTTGGTTGTATGGTTGAATTGTGGTTGATTGGTGGTTGATTTGGAGTAGGATAAAAATTGGTAATCGCGTAAACATAGTCGTCGTAATGTCCGATTTACTTTAGACTGTTTTGTTCTTAACATCAGGACCCGATAACTCACTGTTAGGTTTTGACCACTTCCACGATTAGATAGTTCATGTTACGAGCTTCGTTTTGATATGTGGTTCGTTTGAATCCGATGGACGGTTTAGGAGAAACGACCGTTTTAAGTAACGGCATTTCGCGACCGAACCATTACCCCTCGCCTTACTTTAAAACCTTGTTTAAGGACTTTAAATGACTAATTGGGGTATGAAACAATTATGTTAAGTGTATTAGGCAGTTGGTAAGGTACTCGCGAAAGAATCGATTTAAAATTCTTAATGGTTAATTTATTAAAAATGGTGGAGCCGAGGGTACTCGAGCGACGTAAGTGAATCGTTAAGCGCAAAAGCAAGCGTTAGAGTCTAATTGGTTAAAGTCTAGATTCTTAAGCGACTTTGGTTTAATTCCAACTTATATGTAGTTTATAGGTTACCAGACTCGTCCCATGCCTTTTACCAGCCCCCAGTCGCTCAGGCAAGTTTTCTACCCGTTATACTGTTGTTGTGATGTATATATGTATATGCATTATCTTGTGATAGATGCATGATGGTTATTAGCAAATCTTGTGATATATTGGAGCATATGATATGGTATATATGCATGCCTGTTTCGTAATCTTGATATCTAATTGTTGATTCAATTGCTTATAAGTTGCATAATACCTATGCTAGAGACAAGCAGTAGTTGCGTATACCCTTAGTATAGGGGACCCAAAGGTGAACATTTTCTAAAACCGGGAGTCGATGTTTCCGAGTATATTATATATATTTATATATATATATATATAGATATAGTTTTCAAAACTATTAATCGAATAAGGTTTATTCGATAACTTTATTTTTATTAATGAATATTACTTTGAATATTCATTCGAGGACTTATGACTCGGTTTATTTTATTTAATGAATATTATCTTGAATATTCATTCGAGGACTTATGACTCGGTTTATTTTATTTAATGAATATTATCTTGAATATTCATTCGAGGACTTATGACTTTGTTAATTCTATTTAATGAATATTATTTTGAATATTCATTCGAGGACTTATGACTCTGCTTATTTACTAAATGATATTCTTTATTTTATTAAAGAATAATGTTTTGATAATCAAACTTATTTTCGATTATTCAAATAAAGATCATACTTTCGTATAAGTATATCTTTGGTTAATTATTATTATTCATTTGAAGTATGAGTTTTAAAACTTCTACTTCAACTATTATTATAAAAATCATCCTTGTTGGGAATATTATTTAAACAATAATATTCAGATATTTTCTAACATATCGGGACTGATTTATTTCATTAAATCAGCATTACTCCAAACATTCTTAAAAATGTTTTCGAGTCTTCAAAATGATTTTAAAAGTTAGAGCGGATCCCAAAACTCATTTTTTATATTTAAGATCTTCCTTTCGAAGGGGATTTAAATACTCGCTCAAAACTTGAGGGATCCGGCTCATTGGTGTATTTTACATTCGCAACGAGGTTGCTGTTTTGATAAATGAATTGATTACTTACCCAACGTTCGGGAAGTAAGTCCATCTATTGAGTCGGCATAAGCAACATGGGCTCAGCGGGCGTCCATGAAAGTGTAAGTGGCTCAGTGGGAGTCCATCAAATGCGTAAGTGGCTGAGTGGCAGTCCATCATAGGTTCCTATTGCGGCCAGGGTGATGACCAGTGGGGAATTCGTCCATCTACTAGTAGAAAAGGTAACTTATTGGTATCTTTGCCTGATCAGCAAGATATCAGGTTTATGCCAAGGTTTTCTCCTTTCCAAATTCATTGGATATTACAACTCTGTTTATAATTTTCATAACAGAGGTTTTCAAGGAGTGTATGAAATGTATATATATATAGGTGTGTATATATATATCAGGACTTAATGAAGTATCTCGTAACTTCATTATTTATAATGATATTTCAAAAATTGAATCTATTCAAGTCTTATCTTGTAGTCTCATCAGTGTGATGAACTTTTGAAACTAATTATAACTTGAACGGTGGTAGTTCAAGTAGTATTCGAAAAGATATAAGTATATTGGAGTATCTTGTAACTTCATCTTTTAAACTTATATCTAGTAAATGATTATCTTATGCATATCAAAGATTTTCAGAAAAACATTGAGACAAGGTTAGATATATGAGATCACCTTGCAACGATATTTTTATACAGTTATAAACTGGAACTCTGTGTATATTATACATGTCAGAGGATTTCAAAGATTGTGAAAAGTATATATGTATGTATATAGTAAATATTTTGTGACTTGGTCGCGTTAAGATATCAACTTGGTTCATTTCTTCTTAACCAAGACTTTCTTGAGTACTGTGAGAATGCTCATATATTGTTAATTATTATACATATTATTTTGGTGGGTTTGTTGCTCACCCTTGCTTTCTTCTTTCATCACACAACAACAGATAGACAAGATGAACAGGATCAAGCTCCCAATTCGCGAGCGGATAGGAAATGTTCCGCAGTTTCCTGTAGGCGTTGATGCCGCCGTAGCTGAGGTAGGAACTACCAATAGGCTAGGTTTTCAACTATTGATGTACCAGACTTATGTATATTATGAATTGTAATAATGGCAAAGAATATGTAAATTTATTCAGAAACCCTTTTGAGGTGTAATGACTTATAATTGTGGAATAAAATGACTTGTGTTATTTTTGGTATTCATCTCTGAGACTATAACTTGTGGTGTGTGTGCATATTGTGGGGTCACAGTACGCAGTAGTTGGTTGACTGTTAAGATTAAGTATTGATAAGGGGAATGGAACTCGTGACAACCCGAATCCCCGACCCCGTATTTGGGGGTTGTTACAGAAATGGTTTCCGAGCTAAGCGTTATAAACCTCAGAGATGATGTGATGTTAAGATAATAAGTTCACTAAGATAATAAGAACTCTTGACAAGTTCATAGTCGGGCTACCTAACGTAGTACTGACAGTTAAAACCCTTATGGGAACCCTTATAAATATCGTGATAGAAGCGTAGTTCGTTATCATATATAGTAGCGGGACTCCGAACCCTGAGGTTGAAGAGCAACAGCGCGATGATGTTTTATTACTGATTGGGGATCAGATTGTGGATCCAATGGAACACCCTAATGAGGGACCGGATGATATTCATATTGAGGATGTAGCAGTTAAGAAAAGAAATGATTTCTTAGAAAAAGAGTTAGTTATGTTCCATCAAACTCAGAAAGATAGAGATGATGCTTTTTATGTAAGGGATGAAGTGCTAAAAATGAATGAATATCTAAAAACTGAGTTAGAAAAGGAAAGAGAGGTTATCAGGACTTGGACTAACTCTGGCAGAACAACTCAAAATTTGCTAAGTAGTGAAAACTGGAAAGAGGGCTTAGGTTATGGAGAGGATAAGAATGATAAAGGAACTTTAGAAATTAAGCCTGTTGTTGTTAAGCAAAAGCCTAAGTTAAAACCTGTTAAGCTTGTAACTGTAAAGTCTAATAATGAGAAATCAGAAGTTAAAGAGGGATTAACTTCTGACAAACTTAAACAGGAAAAGACAACTGAAGTAAACATAGGCTTAATGACTAAGAAGCAGCTTAAGCATAAGCTAAAAGATGTTAAGAACACAAACAAGGTAAAATTACCTAGGAAAAATAGGAATGGAAAGGAAGGTGTGAATAAAAGCAATGATTATAAGCCTGTTCCTAAAGCTCTTAGGAAAACGTGTCATAACTGTGGAAGTTCTAACCATCTGGCTTCTTTTTGCAGGAAGAATAAGAACATAAACTCCTTACCTTCAAAGTCAGGAGTTAAGAGTCAGTCTGTTAGATATAAGCCACAAAATCCTTATTTTTATTGTGGTAGTTTATGGCATTCCATTTATACTTGTAAGGAATATCATAGTCTGTACTATGATTATTATCAAATAAAACCTTCTTTAAAGAAAGTTTCCATTGTTCCTTCTAGTGTAAATTCTGATTCAAAGTCTGATAGTGTAAGTTCTGATAAGAAAAATGTTAACATAAACTCTGATGCTAAATCCGCTGCAAATGTTAACAAACTTGATAAGGCCAAAGGATCCAAGCAAGTCTGGGTCCTTAAAACTAATCATTAATGGTATTTGTGATTGCAGGGCAACAGGAAAAACATCCTGGTTCTGGACAGTGGATGTTCAGGACATTGGACTGGAAATAAAGCCCTGCTATCAGACTTTGTGGAGAAAGCTGGCCCAAGTGTTTCTTATGGAGATGACAACATTGGAAAAACATTGGGATATGGCAATATCAGTCTTGGAAATGTCATCATTAAAGAAGTAGCTCTGGTCTCAGGACTTAAACACAATCTGCTGAGTATAAGTCAAATTTGTGACAGAGGTTATCATGTTGATTTCTTTGAAGAACACTGTGAAGTTGTTTGTAAATCTAAAGGCAAAGTTGTTCTGAAAGGATACAGGCATGGTAACATTTATGAAGCTAAGCTTTCAACAAGTACTGATCGTTCTGCAATCTGTCTGATGAGTAGAGCATCAATTGAAGAAAGCTGGAATTGGCACAAGAAACTCTCACATTTAAATTTCAACAATATAAATAAGTTAGTCAAGAAAGATCTTGTGAGAGGACTGCCAAAGTCAGTATTTGCTCCTGATAGCCTTTGTAATTCTTGTCAGAAGGCCAAACAAAGAAAATCTTCATTCAAGAGCAAGACTGAATCATCAATTCTTGGGCCTTATCATCTACTACATGTTGATCTATTTGGTCCAGTGAATGTCATGTCTATTGCAAAGAAGAAATATGCCTTGGTCATAGTAGATGAGTTCACCAGATACACATGGGTGTATTTCTTGCACACAAAAAGTGAAACTGCATCTATCTTGATTGATCATGTCAAACAACTGGATAAATTGGTCAAAGATTCTGTGAAGACAATAAGGAGTGATAATGGCACTGAGTTCAAGAATTTTATAATGGAAAAGCTCTGCAAAAACCATGGAATCAAGCAGGAATTCTCTGCTCCTGAAACTCCACAGCAAAATGGAGTTGTTGAAAGGAAGAATAGAACTCTCATTGAAGCTGCACATACAATGCTTGAAGAAGCAAAGCTTCCAACCTATTTCTGGGCTGAAGCTGTGCAGACTGCTTGTTTTACTCAAAATGCAACACTCATTAACAAGCAAAGAAAGACACCATATGAGATGGTGAAGAAAAAGAAGCCAAATCTGAAGTATTTTCATGTATTTGGATGCAAGTGTTTTATTCTTAAGACTCATCCTGAACAGCTATCCAAATTTGATCTAAAAGCTGTTGAAGGAATCTTTGTTGGATATCCACTTTCCACAAAAGCCTTCAGAGTCTATAACTTGAGAACAAGAGTGGTCATGGAGTCTATCAATGTCTCTTTTGATGACAAGAAGATTACTGGACTTGAAGACTTTATTGATCATGATCAGCTGAGATTTGAAAATGAAGACTCAAATTCTGATACTGATAATCCTGACAATCTAAGTCCTAATACTGCAAACTCTGATGAATTAAACTCTGATGTTATTGAAACTGTGGTGACTACGCCAAAGGAAGATGCACCTATGCAGGGGGAGCACACTCAAGATCTTACTACATCTCAAGAAGCATCAGAACATACATCTGGCTCTTCAAGTTCTGATTCGTCAAGTTCTGATAAGCCAAGTTCTGATAGTTCTGAAAATCTAAATACTGAAGAATCCAACTCAGAGAGCATAGTTTCAGGGGGAGCATCAGAAAATGAAAATGAAGACAGATGGATCATGGGGGGGCATCCAGTTCTAGAGAAAACCTTCCATCTGCAAGGAAGTGGACTAAATTACATACACCTGATTTGATAATTGGAAATCCTGATGCATGTATCAGAACTAGAACAGGTACTTCAAATGAATGTCTTTACAATTCTTTTCTTTCTCAGACTGAACCAAAGAAAGTGGAAGAAGCTCTTCAAGATGCTGATTGGGTGTAAGCAATGCAGGAAGAGTTAAATGAATTTGAAAGAAACAAAGTCTGGACCCTAGTGCCAAGACCAAATAATAGATCTGTTGTTGGTACAAAGTGGGTATTCAGAAACAAAACTGACAGTGATGGCATAATTACAAGGAATAAGGCAAGGCTGGTTGCAAAAGGATATTCTCAAAAGGAGGGAATTGATTATGATGAAACATTTGCACCAGTTGCTAGATTAGAAGCAATAAGGATTTTTATGGCTTATGTTGCTCACAAAAAGTTTACTGTCTTTCAAATGGATGTGAAATGTGCTTTTCTCAATGGAGAATTGGAGGAGGAAGTATATGTTGAACAACCTCCAGGCTTTGTAGATTCCAAATATCCAGATTATGTCTACAGGCTTGATAAAGCACTTTATGGACTTAAGCAAGCTCCTAGAGCATGGTATGAGACTTTAGCTCAGTTTCTTCTGGAAAGTGGATTTAACAGAGGAACAATAGACAAAACACTGTTCTACCTCAACCATGGAAAGGACTTACTTCTGGTCCAGATTTATGTTGATGATATCATTTTTGGGTCTACAAATGACAGACTTTGCAAAAAGTTTGCCAAACTGAGGCAGTCAAGGTATCAGATGAGTATGATGGGGGAACTTAGCTATTTTCTGGGCCTTCAAGTCAAGCAGAATGAAGAAGGCACTTTTATTTGTCAAACTAAGTATACCAGAAACTTGCTGAAGAAATTTGGAATGCAAGTTTGTTCAAGTGCATCCACTCCCATGGCCACTGCAACAAAACTGGACAAGGATACTGGTAAATCAGTAGATATTACTGATTACAGAGGTATGACTGGCTCTCTACTCTATCTAACTGCTAGTAGACCTAATATCATGTATGCTACCTGTCTTTGTGCAAGATTTCAAGCAGATCCAAGAGAACCTCACTTAACAGCTGTGAAAAGAATTTTCAAGTATCTTAAGGGAACAGCTGATCTGGGATTATGGTATCCCAGAGAATCAGATTTTAAACTAATAGGTTACTCAGATGCAGATTTTGCAGGTTGCAAAATTGACAGGAAAAGCACAAGTGGAAGCTACCAATTTCTTGGAGGCAGATTGGTTTCTTGGTTTAGCAAGAAATAAAAGTCAATTTCCACATCAACTGCAGAAGCAGAGTATATTGCTACAGGAAGCTGTTGTGCATAGATTCTTTGGATGAAGAATCAGTTACTGGATTATGGGTTAACATATTTCAAAATCCCTATTTACTGTAATAATCAAAGTGCTATTGCTATGACAGGTAATCCAGTTCAACACTCTATGACAAAGCACATCAGCATCAGGTACCACTTCATAAGGGAACATGTGAATGAAGGTACAGTGAAATTGCACTTTGTTCCAACAGATCAACAACTAGAAGATATCTTCACAAAACCACTGTGTGAAGCTACTTTTACAAGATTGGTAAATGAACTTGGAAAGGTTTCATGTTCTTTCTCTAAATCTACTTAGTTTTGTTCTGATGCATCAGACTTTATGATCAGTATTTACAGAAATTACTCTCTTTATGTATTATGTGCTTAATTTGCTTAAGTACTGACTATTTCTGATGTAAGTTTCTAAACTCTGATAGTGATATGTCTGTTAATATAACTACTCAATCCTATGAGGATACCTGTGCTAGATGCTGACCTAGTAGTCTTCAATAAACTAAGGATCCCATGTTAGAAGTAATTATTTCTGTGGAAATCTATTGACACAAGCAAATTCTAATATTGAGCTTAGTAGAGTTTACTTTGTCTATCTTATTACTAAGTCACAAACTAGAATAATGCTTCTCATCTGTTAAGTTCTGACACTAGTAAATCTGTTGAATGTACTAAGTGCTGATAAACCTCTCTTATCAAAAGAAAAAGAAAATATTCAAGGATTAAAATTCAGGTACTCCTTTGAGATCTAGAGTATAAATGTGGAAGGAACGACCTAAGTGCATTTCTGGTATTAAGTAAATATACATAAGAAAAACAAAATATTTTCTTGGTGACTTTTCACACTCTATGATTACTGGAGAAATACTCTAATAATAGCATAAATTCTGATAAGCAGTTGTCACTCACTTACACTGAGAAGCCACTGTAAAATGGAATTTAAAAAGATGCACAAAATTGGCACAAAATAGTTGAGGTGGACTCAAGCATGAACTCATTCAATAGTAGGTTTCAGAATAATGACAGGTTTTTAGTAAAGTTTTAGTTATGCCTTATTTCTAAGATGTACTGAAGTGAATCAGACTTTACTCTTTGTCTGATATTTAGCTTAATGCACACACTAAACACTCCATATGGATGATGAAAATAACTGTGGTGATCTTTGTTATTTTAGATGAACAGTTTCTGTGTTACATTGCACAAATTCTGAGGACAAGTTCTGATTACATGTTCTGATGATTAAGTTCTGAAGAATCTAAATCAGAATTTGTGTGAGGACTTACTAAGATAGGCGTTCATTTTTCGAGTTAAGAAATTATGTTCTGATAACTGTTAAGTTCTGATATAAGTCTAAGTTCTGATATTATATTCTGATCCTTTAATTGACTTATTTGTGGATAAAATCTAAAAACAGTCTCATTTTAAATCAGAACACGTTTGGGTAGAATATTAACAGTCAATATCATTAGGGATAGTGGTTCACATACACGTATAGTAATTTTTACTTGTTACTTGTGCGCATTAACCCTGACTTAAACTTCCAATGACTGTTTTCCTTCTTCCAAGTCTGGGGAGGCGAGGTAGAATTAATTTTACCTGTCAGCATTAAATTTCTTTGCGTCTCCTGGCATTCTTTTGCCTATAAAAACAACCACTTCACATCAGCCTTCACATCAACTCTTTTATAACAAACTCACTCTCGTTTTACACTTACCACCACAAATGGCTACATTTGGCTGGTTTTACAACTATGACGATGAGACTGTACATGTCTTTTTAAATGGGATTCCAACTCCATACCCTATCGCCAACATCCCTCACAGTCTCTGGATTCAATTTCCAGAGGCTATTAAACGTGATCTGCTGGCAGTTCGAAGAGAACTTCACTTTCGTCGTCTTCGAAAGCAGGAGCAAATAATACGACTCGATATTCTCTTTGTCGAGAGTAGAAAGAAGAAATAATTTATTTTCTTCTTCCTATTTTTCTTCATCATCAGATTTGTCAGGCTTCTTAGCTCAGGACATTAGCTGTTGATATTAGGTTTAGCATTAGGACAATCTTGTAAAAGTTCTGATGTAATTTAAATTTCATGAATGTATTCTCTTAATATATTAATGAAATTTCTTTTTTTTTGCAAGTTCTTGTCTCTGAGATGTTCTGAAATGCATTGATAAATCCTTATAAATATTCATATTCTGATGACCATTACAATTTAAATTTAAATTAAGTTCTGATTTTACGTTATCAGTACTTGTTCCCTTGATTTATTTTGGTCATTCTCACTCGAATTTTTTTTCCAGAATATTGGTGTTGTAGTGAAAAATAATTGAATAAGTGGAAACAGTTTCAATTTTGAATTAAAACTGATTTACCTTGATTAATGGAGTTATTGGGTAAGTGGAACGGTTTTTCCTTGAAAAACTGCAAATGGGTAAGTAATGATTACTGTTTTCCCGTGCCCATTGACTATTCATTATTACTGCATGTCTGACAGGTGTCCAACGGTTACATTTTTTTTAAAAAGTATAAGTAAGACAGAGAGAGGATTTTCTAATCTTTTATTCACTTTTATACTTTATCTCTCTATTTGCTTTTACTCTCTTTCTACTCCTGACGTTGGTTTTTCATTTAGACATTTTATCAAACACCTAACAGGCACTCTTAAATCTCGATTATTTTCATGGCACCTAAGGATTTAATCATTGATGGAGCTAAATTTGTTCCAAATAACTATGCTGCAATTCTAGATCATGCTGAAGCTCCGTCTGAGTTGCATTTTGTGCAAGATCTTCTTGCACACAGTGAAATCGAGTTTGCATTGACCCAACCTTCAGTCTTTTCGAGCCAACAAGTTCTGACATTTTGGCGGACTGGGCACTTTGATAATGGTGGAACACATGGTACTCCCAGTATTGTTTTCGAAGTGGATGATTCAACATATGGGGTAACTCCTGGTACAATTCGCAAGGCCCTACATCTACCAGAAGGATGTACTTTTTCAACCCCGGAGGAATCAGCTCTTAAAGAGTTCATGGCTAGTTTGGGGTATGAGCAGAGTTTGGAAAAGCTTGGGCAGTTGAAACGGGCTCATATCAGAAATGAATGGAGCTTCTTCTTTGACTGCATAACTAAAGCTTTTGGGAATAATTGTTCAAACTTTGATGATATTCCTATAATGAGTCAGCACATCGGGTATGCAATCCTTAACCAAACTCATTTCGATTTTGCAACTGCTGTGATAGGTTTTATTGGGGATAGGATGACAGAAGATAGGAATGTTGTCTACTTTTCTAGATTTTGTCAGCTTATTTTTAATCATTGTTGTGCTGATAACCCCCAACCTACCACTGACTTAACTCCATCTTTCAAAATTACAAAACGAGCCTTTAATGATTTGGTAAATGCTGATGTTAAGAAGAAGGTGGTTAGATCCTTACAGATGCCTCAATCTATAAAACAGATCTTAGTAAATGCTGATCCTGATACCTACAGATCTGTTTATCCTGATGTCCAACCAACCACCACATCTCAAACACCACAACAATCATCAGCACATACCACTCATACTACTCAACCTACCCTCAGGCAATATCTCAAATCATATCTCTCCACTTCACAGACTGTTCAACCTTCATCCTCAGCACCTCCTATGAAACTTTCATCTTCCAAGGCTAAGAGGACAAAGACAGTTCCCCAAACACCTCAGAAGAGAAGGAGGATTGTTTTGAGAGATGAATCTGACAGTGAGGAATAGGTTTCTGAAAGGAATATATCCTAAGTCCAATCATGTATTAGGATTTAGGAATAACTTTTATGTAATCTATTTTGATTTCATTGATATTAATAAAAGACTTGTTTTGTTTTTATTACGGGCTCTATCTATTTAAGTGTTTAAATAAGATATACCATAGTTTAGAGTAAAGCTTTTTATGGATTATGATGAGATCATAATAGTGAGACCTAAAAAGATGATAACTCTAAACTTAAATAGTTCCTGGTTGTAGGATTACTAACTAGTAATTAATAATCCGCAAAGATCGGTACATACTATGCTTGCTTCATTATGAAGGATGTCTGTTCTCATAGACATTTGTATGGTGACACTATAGCTAGTATGTAGGTGCTTATTATAGAATAAGTTCACTGAACATGACTCGCCTAGCTGAACAACTGATGGAGTTCACTCACGTGTCAGCAGTTGTTCGCTTAGTGATAGTTGTACAAGTATCCTTAGACTTGAGGTCATCATAGTCATCTTGTGTACACTGAACTATACTTTGGTTTAGTTCTTAGTCTCCAGGGACAATTATTAGGGTTCTTCTGGGTATAGGAATTTGTACACGAAGATAGTATATGATCAATAAAGGATCTACCCCTTCCAATGAAGGAAGCGAATGTTCAAGGCTGATCCACTTATGCTAGTTCAGGAATCTCTGGCCAGAGTAAATGAAATTAGAAAGGAGTTTCTAATTTGCATAGAACTACGCATAGTAAATGGTAAGCAAGTGATTGAATTAGATAGGCTTGACACGAGATCCATGCCTTGTATTTAATCGGAACATTGTAGGGTAGAAGGAGTTTATTGTACGGTAACTATTCACTGACAGGTTCTTGCTATTCTAAGCAGTGAATTCATATTATCCGGATAGTCGCGATATGTTGAGAAGCATCACTCACGATATAGAATAAATGTGATTAATTAATTAATCATATTTAATAAATTAGAGAATTTATATAAATAATAATAAAATAGTTTTATTATTATTTATTTCTACTATCGGCTTAATATTGAACCTACAGGGTCACACCATAAAAAGAGAATGATTTATTGGTGGAGGAATTAATTAATAATGGCTAATAATTATTTATTTATGAAATAAATAATTAATTGGAAAATTTAATAATTGATTAAATGAGATTTAATTGATTATAAATTAATTAAGAAAAGTTCTTAATATTATTAATTAAGGATTTAAATTTTGGAAATTAAATCAAGAGAGAGAGAATTATTTTTAAAGTGTTTAGAAAAAGGATTAATGATTAAAAGGTGTTTTAATTATTAATGAGAATAATAAATGGGATAATAATAATAATATTTATGGGATAATTTCAGCTGAAAATTTTGCCTATAAATACACTATTATGGACCCTATTTTTATTCTAACCCCATTGGAACCCGAAAACCCAAAAAGTTTGGAAAACCCAATTCTCTCCACCTCCTTCCTCCTCCTTAACATCGTTTTCTTGGTGGATACCGGTGGAGTGCTTCACACTTGAGGAGCAACTGCTAAGGATCTTTGATCGTTGTCTCCGAATTATTTTAAAAGGTTAGGTTCGATCCCTCGAATTTTTATTCAAGATTTATATGCTTTTATTTGGATTTTGTATGTGTAAAAGTGTTTTACCATGCCCCACTGCGTTTAAAATCCAACAATGGTATCAGAGCGTAGGTTGTATGCATATAGATCTGTGGTAAAAATTTCAGAATTTTATGTGCTTGTATGAATTAATTATGATTTTTACAAGTTATATCATGGATTAATTTTGTCTGATGAAAAATCATTTCTCAGAATAATTTTGAATGTTGATCTGGGCTCTAGAAGTGTTGTAGATCGTCTGGGTATTTTTTTTGATAATTTTATGATGTATAGATTTTTTATTATGAATTTTTGAAGTTGTTTCAATTAAAATTCGTAATTAAATAAATCATATATATATATAAATTGTTTATAAGTATGCATATATATCTGTACAACATCTGTATGTTGTCTGTGTTTATTTGTGTCTGCTGCACGGAAGAAACAAGAAAAGCACAGAACATGTAGGTCTGACATGCACGCAGTTCGAGGAGGGAAAAGGCGGCTGCGGCTGCAAAAAAAAAAGGGGTGTAACGCATTCCGGGAATGCGTTACACACCTGTGGCGCATTCACGGAATGCGTTACACCCTTTAATGGCTTAAAAGGGGTGTAACGCATCACCGGAATGCGTTACAGGGCTTGTAACGCGTTCCTGTAATGCGTTACAGCCCTCTGTTGATTTTAAAATTGATTTTCTGGGAGTTTCGTAACTCCGTTTTAGGCGTGCAATATACCGTTGGATTCGTTTTTCGAGATTAATGGAGTGATCAATTTTAGTTTATATAAAAGTTTTGAACTGTTTATATTCCATGAAGTGTTTTAAAGCTGTTTTTGATCGTTTGAATTGATTTTAAATGCTTCATGTGATACATAGAGATGTATAATGCTTAGACTAATGTGCTAGATGATGTAACATGCCTACCTTGATGTTTATTCATGTTGATATATGTGATATATGCTTAGTTTGTTAGACAACCTAGTATAGTGAAATTGTTTCATAACCTTAATAATAATATTATGAATACAATCATGAGATTCTTGTGTTTATGAAACACGTAATTGAATATGAATTTTCGATATGAGAGAAAGGATGATTCTGTCAACAACAGATTTCTATCTGTAAGAAAGGGTTATTAAGTGACGCCTCTTGACAATGCTCCACCCGATCTGGGAATCGTCTGATTATTGATTATTGATTTGAAATATTTAATTTAAAAGGAAGAATCTCTTTATAATATGATTATGATTGTAACGTAATATAATCCCTCTAAAATTAAATAATATCAAGTAGTAATTGGCCAATGATACAACGGGCTTGTGTCGGTCAACATGATAGAAAAGTAGTTCTTATTTTTGAATCATTGTCGGTTCGTGCTACAGCCGAGGGCCTTGATTTCGAAATAAGAAATACTTGTCTATTACATAGAGATGTGTACATTGAATAAGAATCTAAAGGTCGGTACGTGCTACAGCCGTGGGCCTTTGGGGACTGATTCAACTGTACGGAATGTTGGGTTAGACTTGACTTAGAATATTGAGTTTGTCATGCTACAGCCGAGACTCAATTATTCAAGAGGCTAAAGTTTGATTAGGGAATAATATGAGATGTAATTGACAAGAGTTGTCTGCCTATTGAACATTACATGGCGGTTCGTGCTACAGCCGGGGTCGTGTAATGGAATGTAGGATCCCTATTCCCACTAGCATTATGAATGCTTAATTTTTCACGTAGGGGGTTAAATAAATTAGGAAAACTAGTGGGAGCCACTTTTGAATAAAGACCCAATTCATATAGTGTTTTAAAATGAAATCGAATATTTGCTAAGTGTTGTTATGTGTTTATCATTTACAGATTTACTTTGTACGTTATGTCTTCTGCACTATCACTTAGGAGCATACTGGATGCTCACAAATTGACTGGTCCTAATTATGCTGACTGGCTTCGAAACTTGAGAATTGTTCTCAGGATTAATAAGCTGGAATACGTGATTGACTCACCTAAGCCTACTGAACCTGCTAGTGATATACATAATGATGAACAGGTTGTGTATCGTAAGTGGATAGATGATGCAAATGTTGCTCTATGCATCATGCTAGCTTCCATGAACATTGAGCTACAGAAGCAACATGAGCATATGGATGCTCACACTATCCTCATGCATCTACAAGAGTTGTATGATGTGGCGGGGAGGACAGCTCGATATGAGATGTCGAAGGAGTTGTTCGGTTGTAGGATGTCTGAGGGATCATCTATGAATGACCATGTACTTAAGATGATCAATTTGATTGAACGTCTTGGACAACTTGGTTTTGCCATGGATGGGGAGCTGAGCCAAGACTTGGTCTTGCAATCGCTTCCGAGTTCGTTCTCGCAGTTTGTTATGAACTTTCACATGAATAAGTTGGATGTCAGCCTGCCTGAACTCCACAACATGTTGAAGACTGCGGAATCGAATTTTCCCCCTAAGAAGAGTTCTGTTCTTCTAATTGGTGAAGGTTCCAATCCTAAGAAAAGGAAGAGGAACCCTTCCAAGAAGAAGAAAGTAGGTGAGAAAACGCCGGTTCCACCAAAAGCTAAAGACCCCAAGAGCAAAGTTGTTTGCTTTCACTGTAACAAGGTGGGGCACTGGAAGAGTAACTGCAAGGTTTACCTTGCAGAATTGAAGAAGAAGAAGGGTAGTGAGACTACCGCTTCTGATTCAGGTATGTTCATGATAGAAGTGAATATGTCATTAAATCAAATTTCTACTTGGGTATTAGATACCGCCTGTGGTTCTCAAATCTGCAATTTGTTGCAGGGACCAAGGAGAAGTAGGACTCTTGAGGAAGAGGGGGTGATTCTACTGATGGGAAATGGAGCAAGAGTTGCTGCTGAAGATGTAGAATCATTTCATTTACATATGCCTACGGGCAAGACTATTGTTTGAAATAATTGTTATTTTGTTCCCTCGATTGTGAGGAATATTATTCCCATGTTAGACTTGGCTGGATTTTCATTTATTATTGAGAATAATGAATGTTCTATTCTTAGAGATAATATTCTTTATGGACGTGGTACTTTAAATAATGGTCTGTTTATATGTGACATAATTTACTTCAGATTGAACAAACTAATAAAAGAAAAGAGATGATGAAAATCTCACTTTATAATGGCAATGCAGTCTCCATTTAGTAGACATGGAGAGAGGACTGCAAATTTTCTAGGAATGGTACACACAGATGTATGTGGACCAATGTCTACGCAAGCCATGGGTGGATTTTTATACTTCATTACTTTCATAGATGATAGATCTAGATTCGGATATGTGTTTGATGAAACACAAGTCTGAAGCCTTTGAAAAGTTCAAAGAGTATAAGTATGAAGTGGAGAAATAAACCAAACATAGTATTATAACTCTTCGATCAGATCGAGGTGGTGAATACTTTAATGGAGTGTTTCTAGATTATCTCAAAGTAAATGGTATAGTCTCCCAGTGGACTCCTCCAGATTGGTATCTGAAAGGAGAAATCGAACTTTGTTAGACATAGTTCGGTCCATGATGAGCTATGCAAATCTTCCAGTATTCCTATGGGGTTATGCATTGGAAATCTCAGCATATTTACTGAATATAGTGCCTTCCAAATCTATTCCTCAAACTCCATATGAGATATGGAAAGAAAGGAAACCGAGTCTTAAACACGTTAAGATTTGGGGATGTCCAGCTTATGTCAAGAAAGTTGACCCAGATAAGCTGGAATCTCGATCCGTAAAATGTAGTTTTGTGGGATATCCTAAAGAGACTTTAGGGTATTACTTTTACACCGATCATCGGGTGTTTGTCTCCAGACATGCTACCTTCTTGGAAAAGGAGTTTATCCTTGAAGGAAACAGGGGGAGCAAAATTGAACTTGATGAAGTTCAAGAAGCACAAACTACTACGGATCAAGTGGAAACACCTGTTCTGACTGAACAAACTTTTGTGGAATAGCCCATTCGTAGGTCAGGGAGAGTGTCTCGCCAACCTGAGAGGTAATATGGCCTTGTCATTGAGAATGACAATGAGTTGTCGATCATTGATGATGACGACCCTGTAACCTATAATGAGGCTATGAGTAGTGTTGACTCAGAGAAATGGCATAGTGCCATGAAATCCAGAATGGAATCTATGTATACGGTATACAAAAGATAGATTATAGCAGATGGCCAGTTGGAGACCTTTAAGGCCAGGCTTGTGGCAAAAGGATTCAAACAAAGGCAATGGATTGACTTTGATGAAACCTTTTACCTGTAGCCCTGTTAAAATCAGTTCGGATTTTGCTTGCGAATGCTGCTTACTACGACTATGAAATCTGGCAGATGGCCAGATGGTTTTCTTTCCAAGGGAAATGAAAACCTAGTGTGTAAGCTGCTGCGAACCATATGTGGTTTAAAGCAAGCTTCTCGAAAGATGGAACATTCGTTTTGATGAGACAATCAAAGAGTTTGATTTTATCAAAAACACAGATGAACCATGCATCTACAAAAGGGTTAGTGGGAGCGCGGTAAAATTTCTTATATTGTATTGAATTAGAGTTGACACACATAACAACATAGCAGACCCACTCACAAAGCTACTTTATGAAAGTCATTTTGATCGTCAAGATGGGTATTAGATACCAGAGTGATTGGCTTTAGTACAAGTGGGAGATTGAAAGGAATATGTCCTAAGTCCAATCATGTATTAGGATTTAGGAATAACTTTTATGTAATCTATTTTGATTTCATTGATATTAATAAAAGACTTGTTTTGTTTTTATTACGGGCTCTATCTATTTAAGTGTTTAAATAAGATATACCATAGTTTAGAGTAAAGCTTTTTATGGATTATGATGAGATCATAATAATGAGACCTAAAAAGATGATAACTCTAAACTTAAATAGTTCCTGGTCGTAGGATTACTAACTGGTAATTAATAATCCGCAAAGATTGGTACATACTATGTTTGCTTCATTATGAAAGATGTCTGTTATCATAGACATTTGTGTGGTGACACTTAGCTAGTATGTAGGTGCTTATTATAGATTAAGTTCACTGAACATGACTCGCCTAGCTAAACAACTGTTGGAGTTCACTCACGTGTCAGCAGTTGTTCGCTTAGTGATAGTTGTACAAGTATCCTTAGACTTGAGGTCATCATAGTCATCTTGTGTACACTGAACTATGCTTTGGTTTAGTTCTTAGTCTCCAGGGACAATTATTAGGGCTCTTCTGGGTATAGAAATTTGTACACGAAGATAGTATATGATCAATAAAGGATCTACCCCTTCCAGTGAAGGAAGCGAATGTTCAAGGCTGATCCACTTATGTTAGTTCAGGAATCTCTGGCCAGAGTAAATGAAATTAGAAAGGAGTTTCTAATTTGCATAGAACTACGAATAGTAAACGGTAAGCAAGTGATTGAATTAGATAGGCTTGACACGAGATCCATGCCTTGTATTTAATCAGAACATTGTAGGGTAGAAGGAGTTTATTGTACGGTAACTATTCACTGACAGGTTCTTGGTATTCTAAGCAGTGAATTCATATTATCCGGATAGTCGCGATATGTTGAGAAGCATCACTCACGATGTAGAATAAATGTGATTAATTAATTAATCATATTTAATAAATTAGAGAATTTATATAAATAATGATAAAATAGTTTTATTATTATTTATTTCTACTACCGGCTTAATATTGAACCTACAGGGTCACACCATAAAAAGAGAATGATTTATTGGTGGAGGAATTAATTAATAATGGCTAATAATTATTTATTTGTGAAATAAATAATTAATTGGCAAATTTAATAATTGATTAAATGAGATTTAATTGATTATAAATTAATTAAGAAAAGTTCTTAATATTATTAATTAAGGATTTAATTTTTGGAAATTAAATCAAGAGAGAGAATTATTTCTAAAGTGTTTAGAAAAAGGATTAATGATTAAAAGGTGTTTTAATTATTAATGAGAATAATAAATGGGATAATAATAATAATATTTATGGGAAAATTTCAGCTGAAAATTTTGCCTATAAATACACTATTATAGACCCTATTTTTATTCTAACCCCATTGGAACCCGAAAACCCAAAAAGTTTGGAAAACCCAATTCTCTCCACCTCCTTCCTCCTCCTTAACATCGTTTTCTTGGTGGATACCGGTGGAGTGCTTCACACTTGAGGAGCAACTGCTAAGGATCTCTGATCGTTGTCTCCGAATTATTTTAAAAGGTTAGATTCGATCCCTCGAATTTTTATTCACGATTTATATGCTTTTATTTGGATTTTGTATGTGTAAAAGTGTTTTACCATGCCCCGCTGCATTTAAAATCCAACAGTTTCCACATCAGAACCTGTTGTCAAAGAAGTTGAGAAAGTTCCTTCTCAGAAGGATTCTGCAATTGGGGGATCTAGGCTTCTCATAAGGCTTAGAAGAATGACTGTTGATGAAACTCCCAAGGAATCCATATCTTAAAAGAGATACAAGAAACAGAGGGCAAAAAGGCCAGTTTCAGATGATGAGGAAGCAGCAGCTAAGGAATGAGATCAGGAATCTCTGATCTCACAAGAACCAGAATCTGCTAAAGCCACTGCTTCTCTATTAACTCCAACTAAGGAAGCTACTACTGAAAAGGCCAACACACCATCTATGTCTCCTAAGATTGTATCTCCTGTTAATTCAGGTACAAGTACTGATATTGATATCCAGAACTTGGTTGTGCCTGAAGTACTTTACTTAGAAGCTCCAACAACAACTAATCCATCAACTACACTTGTTACCGATGCTGTTCAAACTCCAGAATTATCTACTACACCTTCTCTGCATCTAGATGCTGATGATCAGAATATAGGTGAGCATCAGGATATGGTTGTTGATCAGAACTTGGAACCAGATCAGCAATTAGAGGATGATCCTGAGGCCTCCATTGCTACTCATACTGTTGTTTTATCAGAAGATACTGCTTCTGTAAGTTTTGATGCTGTAAATGCTGGAGATACTAGTGATGCTGCTCCACATGCAGATGCTGATGAAGCAGGTCCTTCAGGACATGCCCCTCAACAAACTGTTCTTAAATCTGAACTTGTGAAGAAGTTTGTTACAAGAGAAGCACCAGTGCCTTGGAGTGAAACTCCTGCAGGACAGGAGTGGACTAAGGAATGGAACTCAGTTTCCTGTGTTCCAAATGCAAAGCATCTTGCTGAGCACTTGACTAAAGCTGATGAGATGTTAATTACTGATGATTTCAAAACACAGCTTAGAGTCACTGCATTGAGTACTAAACATCTACAAGGTCTTCATTCAACTACTCATGCAGAGTTACATAAGATTCAGGAAGAATTCATTAAGCAAGAACAAGTTCATAAAATTGACAAGAAAAACTTCTTCCAACCTACCTTTGACAGAGTTGCTTATATTGAGAAGACTCAAGAGAACCAACAAGCTCAGATTGATGATATTCTGAAAAATCAAGCTTCTCAGCAATCTCAACTTAATGAAATCCAAGCCTCAGTGGAATTGCTTGTCTCTCTTCTCTTACCTGCTGATGCCAAAAAGGGGGAGAAAGTAATTAAGTCCAAATGCAAAATTGATAAGACACTGAAGGGGAAGGATGATGAAAAGGATGATCAAGGAAACTCTGGAATGGGTAGAGGTCATGGTCAAGGTAGAGGTTTCTCATCAAGAAAAGCTGAAATCACAAGTCACAGGACAAGTTCTGATACTGGAAAAAGAATTAGTTCTGCTACTGGTAAAAGGATAAGTTCTGATGAACTTTTAGATCTTGATGAAGAAATGTCAAGACAGTTATTTCTTCAGGAAAATCCAGGAATGGGCTTGGAGAGTTTAATGGAAGAAGAAGCCAGACTTAAATCAGAAAAAGTCACATCTAAATCTGAAGCTTCTGGTAAAAAGATACTTCCAAAACTCCAAGGCATTGTGATAAAAGAAAGGACAAATACTGAAGCAACATTGGCTAAATCACAACCGCAGATAGATCCAAGATCCAAGGGGAAAGAAAAAGTTGGTGAACCTATCAAGGTTTATGTGCCTCCTGAGAATGAAGAAATCACTGATGAAAAAGATGATCTTGCTCTGACTTCAAGAAAAGTTTTTAAGACAACCTCTGACATGGCTCAAGTTGTTCAGAGTCAAGAGACAGTAAGTTCTGATATATCGAAGAAGCAAGTAACCTCTGACATAGCTCAAGTTAACTTGATATCAGAAGATAAATCAAAGACACTCCTACCAGGATTCACTAAAGCAAAACAGACTCAACCTTTGAAGACTGCTGCAAGTGGTTTTGAAGCAAGAGTAGTTACTGGAAAGGAAGCAAGAGATAAAACTGGATTGGGAAGGCTGATGAAAGAAGAATACAGAACACTACCAATGATCCAACTTCCTTAAATGAACCAGGTATTGGAGCAACTCCTGAGAGATTGAATCAACTGGAATCTGTACAAATGGTTTACCATACCTACTTGAAAGAACACATCTTGTTGTACTTCATGACAGATGGTAGGGTTTATCATATAAGGCAAAATGCCATTCCATTGAAGTATTTTGAAGAACCAGAGCATGTACTATTCTTACTTCAAGTGAATGACAGATTAACAGAAAGTGTTGTAAACTATTTGAAGGATCAGATTCAGAGACAGAAAAGGCTTTATTCTGTTAAGTCTGACAGCACATATTTTCCAAAGTACAGAGATCACAAGGGTGATATAGTTGAAATGAAGCCCAACACTGCTAAGATTATAACTACCTTTCTGGGTTACAGGGCTGTGGAATTCAATCTTGAGTCTGATAAGGCGTATTTGATCAGAATGGATCAGGATATAAGAAAAGCTAAAATTAATGATCTCAGGGCTGCAATCTTTCAAATTGGTGAAGATACTGCAGAGCTTAAAGATGCTAAAAGGAGGATGATTGATGAACTTAGATATGTTGAGAAATGTTTATTGAAGAACTATCTCAGAACAACTCATGACATCAGAGAGATCAGAAGATGAAGCCAAGTCAAGATCTACAAATGATTAAATTCTGATATTTGTACAGACTGAAGTTGTTATCAGAAGTTAAAGATTGGTAAAGCTTTAAGGACTGTAAGTTTTAGTTATCTAGTCTAATTCTCATGCATTTGTACTTAATGTTTTTGACATCATCAAATATCTATTAAACTTGTATATTATGCTAATTTACAAGTTGGGGGAGATTGTTAGATATATTTGATAATGTCATGGCTAATATGATTTATGTTTAGTTTTTAGATCTTACTTAAACAGGATCCATCAGTACTTACCGGAAGTCAGGACTTAAGGATATCAGTACTTATATTATCAGGAGATAATCATCAGAAGATGGATATCAGAACTTAAGTAATGAAGGACGTTCAAATAAGGACAACAGCTGATTAAAGGAAAGAAGACCGAGATAAACATAAAAAGAGATATGCATGAAGAAGGAATTCTATGAAGAATAGAATACTTGGAAGAAAAGATATCTGATTGATATATTTTATGAAGCAGAATTATATTCCATATTAATTAGTGATTATCTTGTAACTGTGTAGTATATAAACACATACATGGGGTTTACACTATAAGTGTTATCATAATCGAGAAGATTATTCATTGTAACCCTAGCAGCTCTCGTGATATTTTGTTCATCACTGAGAGGTAACAGTTCCATACTGTAACAGAGTTTATTATTTCAATAAAGTTTGTTTTCTGTTACTTGAGTTATTAAAGTTCGATTTGATTGTACTTTACACTGTATTCACCCCCTCTACAGTGTGTGTGACCTAACAATATTTGTTCATCACTGAGAGAGAACAGTTCCATTGTAACAGAGTTTATTATATTGAATATATTATTTATTGTTACTTGTGTTCGAAATCGATTTGATTGTATTAAACACTGTATTCAACCCCCTTATATAGTGTTGTGTGACCTAACACATCCCACTATACAACATAGACGATATTAAAAACATAATTCTCAAATCTACAACTTTATCAACTCAAGTGGGTGGGGATAAAAAAACTATGCTGAGAAAGTTGGGAGCTCCTCTGTTGGCACCATTTTGATTTTACTGATCCACACTTTAGCATCTTCCGAAAATTGACAGACAGGGCAATAGTTGCAGAAAATACAAGTGTCTGCCTTTTTTTATTTGGAAACTTGATACAATAACATAAAAGTTCCCTTTAACAGATTCCATAACCCATGTTAATATGCCTATCATGGACTGCAAATCATGATATTGACCATTTTCAATCATGCGATCAGCCTCATCCAGCATGAAGAAAGGCAAAAAAATAGAGAATGCATCAGCACAAATGCGATTGGCATTTCAAAGAAGTCAAACAAAAGTTCATAGACACTAAAGGGTAAGGACCTAGTTATGCAAGCAATCAAGAAGCTAATTAGCTGATATGTTAGCTTAGTTGGGAATAAGTTACAGCAGCTCCACACAAATGCGGCTAGAAGAACACGTTATCCCACATGTTGAAAGATGCCTAACATACGACTTCTCATTCATTAACTTCTGCATAGTCACTACTTGTGTAAGTGGTTCCATAGTCACTATCACCATGATCTTTATCATCCGAATTTGAATATACTCCTGCCATTTCTAGATACTCTATATCCACCAAGACCATAACTATTAGATATACACATGATCGTAGCATACAAAATGTATAATAAATTAATAAAAATAATCTATCAAATCGAAATCAACTCATTCCAGCCCATAGGTTGCTTTTGAACAATCAAATGCACCTATTAGCCATGTTGTAGTGGTGGCAATAATATTCCCGAAAAGATAAAGTGTTAGCCATATTTTAAAAAATAACAATAAAAATAGGCTTGTGGTTGTCAGCTATTCGCAAGGCTTTTAAATGCATAGTTTTCAAAATAACTCAAGAAAAACATTATACAACCTTAAAAAAATGGGCTTTAATTTCACATAAATTCTTCAAAAGGCTATTTATCAGAACCATATATAAGGCACCACCTCAACTGCCTTAAATTCTGTCGAAAACTATCCTTTTACGAACATTTTTTCTCCAATATAATACATGTGACAAAATGTCATCTCACGGGGAATAATTTTGTGCAATATTTACAGATAAGTAAAACAACTTGCAAGGAACTTGAGTCCCCTAAACCAGAAATCCGCATGACTTTTTTCCTATTTTTCAAACAAAAGAATCATCCAAAACATTGACTTATTGAACATATATCATCATTTACACATACAAATACTAATTAAGTAAGATAATGAATTTATTACACACTCAAATACTAGTTAAGTTCAAACAGAAGAATCATCTATAAAACTGACTTATTGAACATATATCATCATTTACACTGTAATAACCCAAATTTTTGGAAATTTATAAAATATTCAATGAATAGAAACTTGACGATTGGGGAAAACTTGTTAACCCACACTATGTTATGCATGGAAAATTTAGTTTTCAAGTCGATATTGTGATTATACGTACCAAATGAGTGTATGTAAAAGCCATTAGTTTTCGAATAAAATGAACTTTGTAAAATGACCTTATCTTACGAAACATCAAGGAATACGAGAATCACGCTGCAATTGCGAATCTAGAATTCTACAAATTAAAACAGAAGTACAAGGTTTCAAAGCATAAAGGACTTATAAGAAAGGGATTTACCCCGTGAATCGCTTACAAAGATTTATCACGAAAATGAATAAGCGACCAAGAGAATACGTAAGCGAATAAAGAAACGTATCAAGCCCATGCAACTTCCCATGCAAGACATGAAAACTAACTCGTAAGAATGCAACCAAGAATTAGAATCACATACTAACTAACTGAGGAGCATAGTAACCTAGTGAGATGAATAGTAAGCAAGCATGTAGTTGTAGTACTTGGATTGTGATTTAGGCTTTGAAAAATGATCAAGCTATAAGATAAAGATATGCATATCTATATTAGATACATTAAATAATCCAACACTTATTCAAGAAGCAACCAAGCAAGCATGCATGCAAAAACTCTCCCCCTGAACAAAGCTTTATTCGGCTTTTCAAAGAAAAGGAAGAACCAAATTTTAAATTTCAAGATCTAGCCACGGATAAATGCTTCAATTAATTCCTAAGATTCCTCATCATCAAACTTAGGTACCATAAATCTTTTATAGCTTTTCTTTAAGGTTTTGATGGTCAAATAAAATGATGAAAGTGATGATGAATAATGTCAAATAGTGACTTTTCTTGATTTCTTCATTTTTATGGAAAGATCTAGGATTCTTAAGCACACCCAAGCCATACCAAAAATCATCCATCAATAATAGAACCTTATAATCTACCAATAAAGGTATAAACCTTCATCCAAACCTTGTTTAAGTTTTATGTTTTAAGAAAAGTAAGGATCTTATATGTAAACCTAGTTTTGATTGTTGTTTTATGATTTCTTGATGATTAGTTAGTTAGATGCTAAGGTTGATGTTGTGGCCTCAAGAACTTGATGTTATTGGGATGATTAAGGATTTAAATTTTGTTATTTTGATTGTTGGTTAGTGATTAGTAGTTTAGAGCGAAAACGAAACTCAAATCGTAAGCGTAACGTCGATAAAATGGTTGAATCATAATATCAAGTTTTCTGCAGAAATACAGATAGTATAAACTGTGATTTCTTGGAAAGTAAGACTTCAAAATTATAGATCTTATTGTAAGGATTGTTTAGGCGCTTAAATCGCTTGATTTCAATTTACAGTCCAAAAGTTAGGTCCGTTTTAGTGAAAACGATTTACATGATAAAAACTTCTACGAATTACGAACTTTAGAAGTATAAATGATCGACTTAAAATTATTCAAAAATCATGAAAATTTTATAAAGAGTAAGAAATAGAGTATAATAATTTCCATAAAAATTTCAAGTAAAAAAATGAATTTTTCAATTTTATAATAATGTCGGAGCCGAGATCGCGCGTGTAGAATTCCTTTGGAATCACGAGTGGAGCCGAGTGGTAATAGTAAAAGAGATTAATTGACAAAAAGGATCGTGAAAGGAAAACGAAGTTAATGAGAAATCGTACTTTATTAAAATAATGAGAGTAAAGCGAGTCATGTAAATTCATTATAAGTATTGCGTATTAAACAAATGACGATAAATACGATTATAATATAACGTAACGAACATGTTCTTGAATTTAGATTTTCGGAAAAAATCTAGAGCGCCCTCCACCTCGAAACACCATGCTCCATATACTGTTGTGTTGTGAAGATTATTTTACTATCTTTCATATAAATGTCATGTTTGTCATGATAGTAAAATACGAGTTTTTACGTATCGATAATGATTGAGATTACGATAAATATATCGTATATTATATTAACGCTATTGAATAGGCATGATGTATATGGTATAAGACCGTGAGTCGATCAGCTTTTATAAATTGTAAACCCGGGAATCATCCCCGAGATGTTTTGGATGATTAAAAGTCCTTAGCTATTTTATTCCAAGGGACTCGATGTCCCCTTGCGAAATATTAATTACCTCGAATTTATTTAAAAGGATTTCCAAAGATCGTATTCTCTCAACAATATTTAAATACTCGATCAATGAATATTATTTTGGATATTAATTTAAATAAGAGAAATATTCTCCAATAATTATTTTATTTTAAATTTAATTATTTAATATTATTATAAATCAATTTAAATTCTTAAACATAAATTAGTTAAGGAATATTATTTCAACTATTCTTTTAAAATATAATTATTCGAGGTTTATTTATTTAATAATTATTATTTAATTGGTAAATATTTATTAAATGATTTATTATGATTTAAAAATTATAAAATCATATTTTAAAATATTTTCTGAGTTTTAGAAAATCATTCTAATCCTTTCGGATCGTCGACAATTATTATCTGGACGCATTTTAAATATTTTGACTATAATGTCAAAGAAATTCCCCCTTATTCATTATCTGTTGACAACGGTCAACTCACATTAGCATAGTACTTTCTCCAAAAATTCTCGGAAGTACATATATATGTATACAAGATGAGCTGTGTCTATCAACAAGCAAAACTCTTATGGAACTTCGATGTGGTTCGAGTTCTCGGGATATGATATGATACTTCAAAGGACTAGGAGGGGTAAAATCTAATACTATAAGTAGTAGGGAGACTACCAAAGGTACCACAGGCGAAGGTACTCTTTGTACTCAGGAACTTGTGAAGTGTATGTATACCCGAAATGGGACACATAGCCTGAATACAGCCAGGGTGATAACCGGGATACGAAGGTGTCGTCCTTCTACTAGTAGAAAAGGTTACAGATTTCCGTATTACGACTGATCATCGCATGCGGTGGCTTCGGTAAATGTCCTATTCTTCCAATTAGAATTGAGATGCAATACTGTAACCCAAGCCTAGGTGCTGGGTATACCATTAAGGTATTTGCAGACTAATAAGTCAATCAAAGAAGTGTTTTAAAAAGAGGTGTGTATCACCAAGAAAAATTACTTTAAACAAAAATATATCCATATACGGAATCTGATATAAATTTCTTATACAATCTTTTCATACTGTAAATTATTATGTTGGGCATTATAGTTCACACCTTTTTTCTTCAAATGACACAAGACAACAGTGACCAAGATTTCGGTCAAAAAGCTCACATCCTGAAAGCGAGTAGGAAATGACCAGCTTTTCCGTAGATTGTTTGGTGCAGTACCACAGGTAGACCGTATAAGCCGGATTGGGTTTCAATTTTTTTTAGTCCGACTTATATACAAGAAGGACTTATATATATTTGGCCGACTGTCTAACCCTAAATAAAGGTTACACCCGTGGTAAGACTTAATTACTTTTGGTCTGTAATAACTATCACCTTGCTGATTTAATAACTCTAGTAATGTATTGTT
Organism: Apium graveolens; assembly: GCF_009905375.1. NCBI lineage: Eukaryota > Viridiplantae > Streptophyta > Magnoliopsida > Apiales > Apiaceae > Apium > Apium graveolens. Next base: position 188,236,240 of record NC_133651.1, read on the forward strand.
CGTTTCCAAGACAATAGGCTGTAACTGTGTGTGTGTGTGTGTGTGTGTTGATAAGTGTGGGGATGTAGATGTGTGAGTATATATATAATGTGTGTAAAGATAAGTGTTTACACAAGATTCAAGGTGGTGTGGCCTCCTAAATCCCTGACTTCAGATTTGGGGCGTCATAGAAATGGTATCAGAGCCTTGATATTCAAATCTTGGAAATGATAGGAGATAAAATACGTAGACATAAGAATAATAATAATCAATTAGAGCTCAAATTGAGTTCATCGGTAGACTACATGGTGTAGTCTTGAAAGTTTTACCCTCAAGGAAATCCCGACTATAAGTTAGTAACACCTTGCCTATTGTAGTGTATAACGAACGAAAAATTACGCTTGTATTATATTATAATAAAGATAAATTATATGTATTATTATGTGATTAACTGTGTTGAGTCATTAAACCCTAATTGCTATATGCTACGTGTTGTCTGTTTTAATCCGAACGTATTTTGGATATTTGTTGAGTGTTTTACCGTAAGTTAAATATTTTATATTAAACCCCGTACATCTCAAACAGTGTTTTAAAAGCCCGTATTTCAAAAAAAATCATTGGCCCTATTTTTCCAAAAATGACCTATACCATATCGATATTCTGAACCCCTAGACGTTTTACAAATTTACCTTTTTCGTGAAAAATGACTTTTCCGGACCCCTTCGGGTACCAAAAACCCCACAAAAATCACATTTTTATTTTCATATGATCATGAAATTATCATACATCATTTTTCTTTGCATTTTTGTAATATTCACAATTTTTGGGAATTTTTGACATTTATTTTGTATTTATTGGATATTTAAAAATTCATTATTAATACCCAAAAATTATAAAAATTGGGGCTAAATATTTTTATTAGATGTGTAATTAGACCCTTAATTTTATTTAGGGGTATTATTTTCATAAATATAAATACCTGAATTATCACTAATTAATTAGTTAATTATAATTAAAAATCAGAAAAAATTAAGAAAATAGAAGTGTGGGTGAAGAACATTCAAGGAATTCAATTGCAGATTTGAGAGTGATTCTGTTATCCAAATCAAACATGTGAGTAACCAAAATGATCCTCTTGATCTCTACTTTCTATTCATACCATCAATTTCATGTTTTGTTGCTTAGATTTTCAATTCGTAATTTAGGGTTCTTGAACTGAAATTGGGGCTTTTTGATTATGGGGTTCTGGGTTGAATTTGATGCTTGGTATAGTTTCATAGACTTATTTACAGTCGATTTATGCTATTTATTTGAACAAATGATTGTTTTAAGTGTTAGTTCTTAGTTTCAAGTTTATGTAATTTTATTTAAATTCGTTGTTGGAGTTACATGAATCTGAGATTGTTGTGGTTATAGGGGTTTGATTGTGTATACTTTAAGCTTTAATTTAAGCTATAGATTGTAATTTTCTGTGTACGAACTAAGCAAAACGGAATTTGGCCGGAAAGTATTATGGTTTTGATCGGAGAAATGGTTCCCGGGATTATTAGATGAAGTTGTTGGCGTGATTGTATTCGTGGACTGATTTGGAGTAAAAACCCTGTTAAAATTGATTCGAACGATGGTGTTTTGACCCCGACGTGAGTTCGTCGGACTTGGACGTTGAGCTCGCCGGCGTTTGCTACATTTCTGGCCGGAAAAGATGATCCACGCGATAGGGATAGAAGGAGACGGTTGGGCTGTGTTCCTGGAAGGTTGGGGAGTGAAAACCCTCTACCAATTGCAGCGTTTCTTTCCGATTTAATCGGAATCCGGTCGCCGGAAGTTCGCCGGATTCTGGGTTGTGACGAACACCGGTGGGTTGTTCTTACAACCCAGACCCGACCCGTTTTCTGTAAATTATGACCCGGGTTTGATCCATGGAAACCCAAAATCAATTTCCTGTTTCCGTTTCTAGTTAATTAATTATTATTTATATTTTATAAAATCAAAATTAGTTTTTATAAATTCTAAAAATCAATTAAAAATTAGTTTAAATTCTGAATTTTTTTATAATAATAATTTCTAAATTATTTTATTAATTTAGAAATTTGAATTTAATTATTTATTTAATTATTTAATTATTTATCTAATTGTTTATTAGTTATTTAATCAATTAATAATTAGGTAATTAATTCATAAATAAGATTAAAAATAATTGAATAATATGAATTATAATTCGTTAATTAGTTGAATATTGCGAGTAACTCGTACATATACGAGTAGTATTTTGATATGTTGAAATTAGTATTCGAGCGATAATTTATTTATTCGAAGAGTGTTGTAATAATTATTCGTATCGAATAATTAAATAAAGATAATTAATTAATTAATTAATTGTATAAGTAATAATAATAATAATAATAATAATAACAGTTCGATAGTTATACAAGAATCGTGAGTAGCTCGTATTTATACGAGTAATTACTCGTTGAGTGAGATTTGTATTCGAGTACTATTTATATATTCGATAAATAGCGTATCAGTTAATTGTATCGATTAATTATTTGTAAATAATCGATCTAATCGAGTCAGTGATAATAAATTGTAATAATAATTAATCCTAATAATTATGGATTAATTATTTTAAAATACAATGATTATTAATTAATTATTTATAATATAATTAAGGATTATTTAATTATAATTAATTATTTATAATTAATTATTAATTAATTAAATCTTGTTTAATTCATAATAATTAAACCATTAGTCCAATTTGAGCGAAACGAAGACCCCTAGACTCGGAAAAATGAAACGAATCCAATAAAAATAATTATAAATCATAATTTCTTCCGAAAGAGAGTGGTCTTGTGGTAGTTAATTGTTTATAGGCCCTATTAGGGGTAGAATCGAGTCAAATAAATCCTGAAAAATTATAATAAAATCAAATAGGGTTAGATAATACATGTATGAGTCTAATATCGATTCTAAAAATATTTATAATTCTAAAAATTAATTATGTGCCTTATGTGCTATGTGCTTTACGTGATTATGTGAACCATACGTGCTATATAATTATATGTGTATATATGCGAGTCAGATAGAAACGCATGGGTAGATTGATGGGGTTGCGTAGTATCAATTCGAGATACGCGTATGTAGTAAGTTATCTAAACGACTATCTATCTATGATTGATTCAGTATCAGCAAGGCAGATCAAGCTAGAGACCGAAGGCGGTGAGTTGAACCAGGTTAAGTACGCGCAAGACAAGTTTTTCCCCTATTCTAAATTCAGAATAGTGAATTATACCCAATTTTCCATATCAGTTACACTTTGATAATTCTTGTTCATATACACTGTTACGCAATTATTGATTATTGTTTCTATTTCATTTTAATTCTTGATTTCTCCCAATTTATTGAATCCCCTATTCATATTCCAATACTTTTACCCTTGTTACATATACTCTGATATATCCTGATGTTGGGATACATCAAAAGCATTTCGATTGTTCCGGATACTAAACCTTGGACTGGATGGTTACGATACGGACTGAGTTTTACCCAGACCATTAATTAATAGGCCATGGTTGCCTGAGTACTCCTTATGTTGGTTGGGTCTATGCAGTTGGGTATAGATCCGCACTGTATCCAAACTGATCAGCAGGTTATAGTGCATATGTTGGTTCTTGTCCAGTCTTGTTCATTTGGCACTCTCCAGTAATGGAAAATTATAATCCTTTATAGGAATAGATGGTTGTTCAAACCAACAGATTATCGGTTCATTTATTATTCTCTCTTTATACTATATATATTGTTGCAGGCTTGTTGAGCAATTTTGGCTCATCCCCTTTTATTATTATTTCCATTGTTTTACAGTTAAGGTAGAGAATGAAACCCATCAGAACCCGCGTAGTCAAGAAGCGAGTCAAGCAGCGGGACCCTCTTATACCAAGAGTGTTCATCCCTATCCCAGAGGAGAGCTTTGAGTTACCAGAATAGGTGTAACAGGATAAGTAGTAATGTGGTTTGAATAAAAGTTGTGTAGTGAGAATGTAGATAGAATAAAGTTTTGTAACAAAGAGAGTTCTTGAGACAGATTGTTTTTATTTGGGTTTGTAATAAATTTAGTGTGTCATTCTTATTTTCAACTCTTAACCTTAAAAGATCCTAAGTAGCACTAGTTCGGGGCAATTATTATATTTATATTCCACTTGTACAGGTTTAGTTGGTAGTTATTATTAATAATGCCCCAAATCTATACCCCGGATTTGGAGGGTGTTATAGTTGGCATCAGAGCTTAGGTTTTGACCCTTGAAAATAAGAACATTAGGGTTAAGATAAGGTAGGAAGGTCATATAGGATAGAAGTAAGAATGTTAGGGTTGTTTGTTTATGTGATTAGGAGTTTGTGAGTTCTAGAATTGTGATTTGATTGTTCTTGTGTTATTTTTGTTATGTATATTAGATGGCTTCTTCGTCATCATCTACGGAGCGGACTGAGTCAGACCCAGTAGCAACACCAGTACTAGCCCCAACATCAGTGCAGATTTTTTCTCCATTACCACCACCTCCACCATTGCCACCTGGACCAACACGAGAGATATCCCCTCCACTAGAGGTACCAGACTTTGTTGATTATTTCCCTTATTTTGAGTCGGGGATACCTGACTTTCCACCTTTGGAGTTTTCGATGTTTGATGTTCCTGATATGGTTGATATTCCACAGTGGGAGGACTTAGAGCCACAGGTTCCTGTGCCACAGTTTGAGATTCCAGAGATTCCACCGATGGAGCCAAAGTTAGAGCCACATGTATATGCACCCATGGAGCAGCCTGTTTTGTTTCCTGCACCGCTAGCTGTTTATGCCCCTGTGCCCGGAGTATACCTGTTTCCGCAGCCAGAGTTTATGGACGAGGTAGTAGTGGATGAGCCAGTACCATTGCCTTCTCGAGGTTCCCCCACAGATCTTCGTGAGCATCACACGGTTACATATCAGCGGTACCAGTCAGAGAGAGAGGAGAGGGTCAGATGGCAGGATCAGTGTAGAGAGATCCTTGGGTTGTTTGAGACATAAGAGGATGGTCCAGTTCAAGCACTTCACCCAGACTACATCTTGAGAGAGAGGCTATGCCAGATTCACAGGGTTGGTTCTCAGGAGCTTACTGACTTAAGGCAGCAGGACATTAGTGCAGAGGAAGCATATCGCAGAGCGATGAGACTCACAGAGGCAGTGTTAGAGGCTTTGCAGGAGGAGCTGAGCCATGTGCCACCATGATTCTGATCTTATCAGACAGAGGAGTGTTGTATCTTGTATATTATATGTAGATAGAGGCAGCGTAGTATTGTATGACTAGTTTGTATGAGTGTAGCTACTAGTTTTTGACTGATAGCAGTAGTAGTACGACTGACATATATTAGACTTTTGTATCAAGCATTGACACCTACAGCTGGTGACCTACCTATATATATAAGATGAACCTTTTCACATTTTCTTTATTTTATTTTTTCAGCCATTTAAGCATTTACATTTATTTCACCGTTTTACCGTTGCATATTTTAAAATGTTGTTTTATTTATAATCATGTTGTACCCTTTATGTTTTCAAAATTTTAAAATTATTTTAAAAATGATTTATTTAAACATCATACTATTTTTACTCATTTATTTCGATATTTAATGAATTGTTTTCTTTCCCCATATCAACTGTTTTAACGCTGTTTTAATATTATAAAGACTGTTTTTATTCCATAACATATGTTTAGTAATTGTTATTAAGAGAACCCATTGTTTTATTATCAGAAACATGGCACCCAAAAGAAAAGCACGACCCGATTCGTCTAACGGAAATACCGAGGGCCAAAACGATAATTACCAGATGGATCAGATGTTTCATCTCATGCAACAGCAGATGTTGATGATGCAACAACAGATGCAGCAGCAACAGCATCAGTTTCAACGACAGATGTTACACTAAGCCGCTCATCCAGGACATCAAGTACCTCCAGCAGCACCTGTAGTTACTTTCAAGCAATTTCAGTCGGTAAAGCCTCCAGAATTTGCCGGTTCCACAGATCCTACAAAAGCGAGAGCTTGGTTGAAGGAGATAGAAAAGGCTTTTACATTGGTTAAAGTTGAGGAAGAACAGAAGATGGATTTTGCCAGCTACTTTCTGAAAGGCGAAGCGAATTACTGGTGGGAAACGAAGAAAGCTTTGGAAGGAGAAGGTGTGGTGACTTGAGATAGATTCACTGATCTATTCCTGGAGAAATATTTTCCTCACTACATGAAGAACCAGATGAAGATCAAGTTCTTGGAACTGAAGCAAGACAACTTATCGGTCGTAAATTATGAGACCAAGTTCACTGAACTTGCCAGATTTGTTCCTGAACAAGTGGATACAGATGAAAAATGGGCCAAGAGATTCCAGCAGGGACTGAAGCCGTGAATTCGTAGCAGGGTAGCTGTATTTGAGCTGACGATTTATACAGCTGTTGTTCAGAAGGCCATGATCATTGAAGGTGAAAGTGAAGCAGCTCAGAAAAAGAAAGGACTAGGAAATTCCCAGAACCGTTTCAACAGAAGGTCGGGATTTCAAGCCCGGGCAAAAGTAAATGCCAGGAGACCAGAACAAAGCAACCAGAGGACGGGTAATCGACTTCCAGCTCCAAGTCAGCAAAGACTTATCCGACCGCCTATACCTGATTGCAGAACATGTGGTAAAAAGCATACGGGGATTTGCAACAAGCCAAATGTCACGTGTTTCAAGTGCAAGCAAAGGGGACACTACTCTGGAGAATGTCCGATGGGAAGAGCAGAGGTCACTTGTTTCCAGTGTGGAAGAAAAGGACATGTTGCCAAGGACTACAGAGGAGTTGTGATGGCCGCTAGTCTTCCAAGGGTTTTAGCATTACCTCCACCTCCACTACCAACACAAAATCAGCCCAGGGCAAGGACTTTCTACATGTCAATGAAAGAAGCAGTACAGAGTCCGAATGTGGTTGCAGGTACGCTCCTTGTGAATTCCGTAAATGCTCTAGTATTGATTGATTCAGGAGCTACTAGATCTTTTATTTCTGAAGATTTTATCTCTAAGATAGATTATGAGGTTCAGTTGTTAGATGAAGTGCTAGTCATAAAATTAGCAAATGATGATCAGGTTATGGTAGATCGAGTATGCCCAGATTGTGATATTGAGATAGGAAGATGTCATTTCTCAGTTGACTTGATAATTTTCAGGTTAGGAGAGTCTGATGTTATTTTAGGAATGGATTGGCTAGCTAGTAATAATGCTCAGATTGATTGCGCAAATAAGAAAGTGATGGATTGTTCCGGATGCTAAACCTTGGACTGGATAGTTATGATACGGACTGGGTTTTACCCAGACCTTTAATTAATAGGCCATAGTTGCCTGAGTACTCCTTATGTTGGTTGGGTCTATGCAGTTGGGTATAGATCCGCACTGTATCCTGACTGATCAGCAGGTTATAGTGCATATGTTGGTTCTTGTTTCCAGTCTTGTTCATTTGGCACTCGCCAGTAATGGCAAATTGTTATCCTTCACAAGAATATATGGTTGTTCGAACCAATAGATTATCGGTTCATTTATTCTTCTCTCTTTATACTATATATATTGTTGCAGGCTTGTTGAGCAATTTTGGCTCATCCCCTTTTATTGTTATTCCTATTGTTTTACAGTTAAGGTAGAGAATGAAACCCATCAGAACCTGCGTAGTCAAAAAGCGGGACCTCTTATACCAAGAGTGTTCATCCCTATCCCAGAGGAGAACTTTGAGTTACAGATCAGGTGTAACAGGATAAGTAGTAATGTGGTTTGAATAAAAGTTGTGTAGTGAGAATGTAGATAGAATAAAGTTTTGTAACAAAGAGAGTTCTTCAGACAGATTGTTTTTGTTTGGGTTTGTAATAAAGTTAGTGTATCGTTCTTGTTTTCAACTCTTAACCTTAAAAGATCTTGAGTAGCAGTAGTTCGGGGTAATTATTATATTTATATTCCGCTTGTGCAGGTTTAGTTGGTAGTTGTTATTAATAATGCCCCAAATCTATACCCCGGATTTGACGGTGTTATATAGCGACTGAGAAATTACGACTATTTAATATCATATTAAAGGTGTAATATGTGTTGTTATGTTTAATTAGTTGTCAAACCTTAGCTGTTATGTGTTATATGTGTTCCGTGTAGTCTGAATATTTTTTGGGTATTTTGTTACGTGTTAAATGCTTTTGTACAAAACGTTATACGACCCATACTTTGTTTTAATAGATGATAGTCATACCAAATAATTGGCCTTATTTTGCCTAGTATGGCTGATACCATATCGATATTCTGAACATCCAGTTAATTTAGAAAAATTTTGTTTCACGAAAATGACTTTTCTGGGCCCCTTTGGGTGCTAAAAACCCCACAAAAATCATATTTTTATTTTTATAAAATCATGGGACTTTCAAATATTTTATTTCTTTGCATTTTTGAATTATTCACAATTTTTGGGAAATTTTGGCATATATTTTGTATTTATTTAATATTAAAAATTTAAAAATTATTACCCAAAAATTATTTATTAAGAATTAATTTTATTAAGAGTTATAATCAGTGCCTTAATTTTAATTAGAAGTATTATTTTACTAATATAAATAGCCTAATTTTTATTAATTATAATTAAATTATTAAAAATCAGAAAAATCAGCAAAATTCTTTCAAATCGGGTTAGGTTTGTGATTTCAGGTCAAGAATTGATCCTTGATTTTTGGTGATTCTGAGCATCAATTACAGTCATGTAAGTACTCACAATGAAGCTCTTAATCTGTTCTTTCAGTTTATGTAATCAATTTCATGTTTTAATTCGTAAATTTTCAATTTTGATTTCTTGGGTTTATGTCTGATTTAAGGCTTTTTTATTCTAGGGTTATTAGCTTGATTTGATGGTTGGTATAGCTTTGTATGAAGATTTGTAGTCGATTTATGTAATTAATTTCATCAAACGATAGTTGTAAGTGATGGCTCAATTATTAGGGTTTATACGAAATTTTGATTAGTTCGTTTTTGATTTTGGATGATCTGAGGTTAGTAGGATGTTAAGGCTTTAATTGTACATGATTCAAGCTTTGATTTAAGCTATTAAAATCAAAATTTCATGTACAAACTTGTGAATTCGATGTTTTGACCAGAGTTCGATCGGGTTTGATCGAAGGTTGAGTTTCCGAGATGATTTTGGTTGATAGTTAGTTGATATGAGATGTTGGAATTGATTATAATGAAAACCTTATTGAAAACACACCAAACGGTGTTGTTTTTTGCCAGAACGGGGTTGGCCAGAGAAGTTTCCGGTGGCCGGAATCCTCACCGGATTCTGGGTTCTTAGCGACCGGGGTTGTTCTTCACGACCCGGTCCCAACCCGTTTGAAACCCGGCTTTGATCCAGAAAAACCCAAAACCAATTCTGAAAACTGTTTTTGGACTTTATTTTTTTTTATAAATTCTAAAAAAATCAGTTTTATTTATTTAAATAAATTGATTAATAATTTAATTAATTAATTAATTTATTTTATAAATAAATCTAAAATATTTTCCAAAATTCGAAAATAATTTATTTAAATTGATTAATTATTTTGATAATTAATCAATTTAATTTAAATAATTCATTTTAAATTCATTTTAATTCCAAAAATTATGGAAAAATCATTTTAACTCTAATTTTTCCTAAATAATTATTTAATAATATGCTTGAGCTTTAATTAATTTGAATAATTAATTATTTTGAATAGTAAATTGATTTATTCTTATTTATTGATTAATAATTAAACCGTTTATCCGACTTAATCGAAACGAAAGCTCTTAGACTCAGAAAAATAATATGTTTTCAATAAAAATAGTTTTAAATCTTAATTTCTTCCAGAAACGAGTCGACTTTTGATATTTATTTATTAATAGACCCTATTAATTATAAATACGAGTCTAATAGATTCCAAAAATTAGGAAACGAGTCAGATAATATTTAATAATGTGAATACTGATCTGATTTCAGTTCTAAAAATGTTTTAAATCCTAGAGTGACTATCTAACTTATGTGCTATGTGATTTATATGGTTAATCGAGTCATATTTGCTAGATAATTGTTATACGAGTCAGTTATAGACATACGGGTAGACGATAAGGGCTACGTGGACTCAGATTGATATTCGATTAAGGTATGAGTCAACTAAATGAGTATCTTTCCTTGATAGATACAAATTCAGCAATGCAGCTCAAGCCGGTGTTAGAAATCTGTGATATACCCGAGGTAGAATGCGTATCAGGCAAGTTTTTCCCCTATTCTAAATCCAGAATAGTGAATTGTTTTACTTTATTCAAATTCTCAACTCGATAAATATTGATAATTCTTGATCACAAACACTGATAAACAATTAATGTTCCTCTGATTATATTTTCACTTTGATTCCTGATTTCTCTTCATACATTGAATATTATATTCATATTCTAATAGATTATGCAATACCTATATCCTGATGTATATCTTGATGATTGAGATGGCATCGAAGTATACCGATAGTTCCGGCTGCTTGTCTTATGGACTGGATGGTTACGATTAGGGCCAAGAATGAACTGGACCCTTGAATGAATTATGGAGGCCAGAAATGAGCCTGGGTACCTTATTATGACGTGGGTCTATATGAATGGAATAGATCCGTATTGTATCTTACTGATCAGCATATTACAGTACTGTGATTGTTGTGTTCAGTCTAATTTATTGATAATCACCGATAACGACCTTTATTATCCTTTGCATAGATATATAGTTACACATACAATCAGATTACCGGTTCATTTAACTTTATTTTAATGCTGTATATATTGTGGACTTGCTGAGCAATTATGGCTCACCCCTTTATTGTTACTAGGGGAGAGCATAGTTCGGTTCGGCTTGGTTTTATGATAAAATCGGAACCGAAACCGAAGATCCTCGATTTTAAAAATCAAAAACCGCAACCGCAACCGAATTATCGATTTCGGTTTCAAAAGCCCCGATTTCGGTTGTAATTTTCGGTTTCGGTTTTAAAACCGGCAAAAGAAATTTTTTACAACTTGAATAAAAGGAGTTCACTTAATTAAAAAATTAACAACATCATCTGAGTTTTTAATTGAATCGAAATAAAAAGTGACATTAGAAAGTAACATTGTCTGAAAGAAAAAAAAATTGATTAAATTCATCAGCTATCTTCAATTTTCTGCCCTTTTCAATTTCCCATAACTCTCTGTCCTTTGCAATTTGCATTCACCATATACTACCTGGAAATAAAGCAATTAAAAGTATAAGCTTAAAGTGCAATAAATAATAAGCAAATAGAGTTTAAATAATATTGGCAACCCAACGATCTGCTATATATATTTGAACACAGAAGGATCAACAAGATATTATGCTCCATAGACAACAAAACTAGAATTTGGCTAGGACAAAGTTGGTCAAGATGGAAGATGACATTAAGATCTTAAATAAACACAGTTTTCCTGACCTAAACACACAAACAAAAATCCTTCCACATACAAACATAACTTTGTGAAGATCCAGGATGGCCTGTTCCTTGTGGATCAACTAACCACTTTCTGAAACTTTGACTTAAATTGCAAAAACTTTGATTCATGTAGAAGGAAGTACATTGGAGTTGAAATTCAATTTTAGCATAAAAAATATACTCTTCGGTGTAAAAGTATAATAATCTTGCATTTAGCAATGAACTTGCTCTAACAACTTCAGATTTTCCAAATACACAAGGGCTAACGATCGTTATTTATTTAATAAGAAAATGATATAAACAATAAGTGGACAACTGTGATCTGGCCTAAACTTTGGACATGATTAAATGCTCTAAGTTATACATATATACTATTTTATTTGCAATGGATTGAAAGCAAAAAGAATGTTAGAGATACTATTACCCTGTCTCAAGCTTGAAGGGCAATTTTCAAGAAAATCCTGGTAGAGTATTGATAACTGCCTACGAGCAAGTAAGATTAGAATTATAATCCATGAGAACAATTAGAAGCAAAATCCACGAAAGTGTGTTCCTAAATTGTTTCTCCATTACTATCTATCTTCGGAAATTTATGTAATGCCTTATTCTTTCTAGAACTGATAAAAGACAGATAGTGAATTTCGGAACAAAAGCTAGCCAGCTGAGCAGAGCTCCAGAATTCCTAAATAGAATGAAATATGAGGTATTCAAATTTTTTAGTCCTCTGAGTCTGAGTACAGTGTTTATACGTCAAAAAAATAAGTTTAAGTTGTTTATGTTGCTTGTAACAAAGAGTGAGAAGATAGAGGCCCAAACGGAGGTAAGAGCAACTCCAACACCCTCTTTATACACCATCCTTAGTCATATTTTAAAGAATTCAAAGCTAAAATGATCTCCAAAACACTCCTAAGCCTTCCTCAAAAACTTTAAATCTTCAATTCCTTCCTCAAACATGAGGAGTATACTTCTTCTCCTCTTTTCATTTAATAATAGAAAAAATGTACTCACTTGCTTGCTGTAGTTCTGCTTCTTCTGCATAATTTTGTGCATTTGATATTTAAATAATAAAATAGTAGATGGATAGTGTGTTTAAAGAAGATTGTTTGAGTAAATGAATATTTTTGTATCTTATATTGTTAGGAGCTCAGTTATTTATATTATTTTTGAAAAAAAGCTTAGCTGATTGTTGGAGTTGCTCTAAATGCCCGGAAATGGGCAAATAATAAAGCGTTCAAACTTCATACTCATCATCAGCTCATTTATCATTTTCCTTACTATTCTTGGTTTCTTATCCAAAGTCTGTTAGTCGGTGAAATGATAAGATTTGGTCTACTTTGTTTGATTTTGGATTGTTAGACTTAGTATTGCGGTTTAAAATATTTTTCTTAAAAAATTGTTGATAAAAATAACTAAATTCAGAAAACTGTTTAACAATATTTATAATATTGTCTGTTGTGGAAAATGAATTGAAAAATAATTTTTTTAGGAAGATTTAATTCTGACATTTGCTAATGCTGTCAATGTAATTCATTTCGGAGCAAATTGGGATTTGTGCCTGCTATTTATCATATTTTAAGGTAAATGTATTCTTGTACACAAAATAGAAATTTTTTGTTTATATTTATACATTTTTTTCATGATTACAGATTTCGGAAATCGGTTGAGATATCGATTTACAATTTATCAGGCATTTTTTATAAAGCCGGATGATTTCTCGACGATTTATCGGAAATCGATCAAATCGGACAATTATTTTTGACCAATTTATCTACAATTTTTAAAAATTGACCAATTTTTAGAACCCTATTTTTTTTTAAATCGTTCTTAACCTCAGGAAACTTATTTGAATTCATCCTCAAGTTCAACAAGTTTTTTTATTTAAAAATATGTTATTTGATGTTAAAACCTTTATTTGCAACTTGAAACTCCGGAAGACAGGATTAATCTGAGTTTTACGATTAAACTCGTACACACATCAAATTTTGTGATATTGAAAAATAGATGCAAAACAAACCCATGGACAAATCCAAATGACGGTGATGCAGGGGAGACATCTGAGGATTCCCATTTCACCCCCACGTGTCCCCAGCTGTAAGCTCTTGTATCACAGATTCACAGTGCATAAACTAAGGAGGCGTTTAGATGCACCATGGGAATAAGAATCGGGAATGGGAATGGAGGAGATGGGAATGGGGGTTAATGGGAATGGGAATCAAATGAAAACCCAAGGGATATGGTGGGTTTGATTTATCCACCAAGAGGGAATGGAGTTCCCATTCCCTACCACTAATTTAGTAATCCAAACATTATCACTTGGGTATAAGGTTCTGATTCCCATTAACCGGACACGTTAACCATCAATCAAACACCCCAAAAGAGTTTCTGCTCCAAAGCCCAGAGTCATTAAAACAGAAAATCCAAACATTAAGTGCCCATTTGGGTAACTTATAATTTAAAATTAATAAACGACTTATAAAGTATAAATAAATAAATACTTATAAATTTTAAATATATTTGAATAATAGTCAGAATTTGTTTACTTAAATGAATAAATATAAATAACTTTTTGATAAAATTATTTTATTTCGTCAATTTTAAATTAGAAAAATATTCTAAATCATATATTTTAAAACTAAAATTAATAAAATAGCGAAAATTCAAAATTATTTTGACTCTGATACCACTTTGAAAGAAATAAAAAATAAAATACAATGTGGCTCGTGCAACACGGGCTATAATGCTAATTTTGGATTAAATTTGAAAATTTTATTAGATTTTTCAATAAAACTTTGGATAAATTATGCTTTATTCGATTTTAAAATTGAATGAAATATCGAATCAAAATTTCTAATAAAAAATTTAGATAATTGATGCGTAAACATTCTTTATTGGTATATACATATTTTTTTTATTGATATTTAGATTAAATTATCTTGACGTTCCTTATTAAATTCTAAACTATGCTGAATATAATAAAAAAAACTTTATTCCAAATTTTAATTAGAAGTGTGTACATATAAATAAAAGTATATATTTTAAATATAATACAAAATTAGCATGATAACCTATGTAAAGCACAAGTCACATTATATTTTATTTTTTATTTCATTTAAAGTGGTAATAAAGTAAGTTCATTTTTTGTAGAAATTCACTTCGTGTGTCTCAATCAATATTAATTGGCATTTCTCGATCTTAAAATATGAATTATATAGTAAGTAATATATATTAATTATTCTAAAACACCAATTAAGTAAATTTTTAAATTTTTATATATAGAAGATTATAAATATCATAATCAATCATTTATATATATTACAAGAAATTATCGATATTACCATTACATGGTAATAAAGCGTATTTTAGATATTAGTGGACGAGAATTGTTGGTTAAGTGTACTTCACAACTATTAAGTCTACATGGCATTATTCATAATTTTTTGTAATTTCAGTCATACCCCTATAATATATGAAAACTTATTTGATCAACATAATATTTTTAAATCATTATATTTTTATATTTAATTAATTAAAGTTAATTTAGTCTAAATGTTTATTTTCGAGTCAGATTTGTAAACTAACTAATTTTTATGCCTAATTATTGTGCAAGACATGCCTGGACTTTAACAAGACTAAGTCAAATTGACAACCCTAAGTAAGTTGTATTGTAATCTTAGTTTGCATTTGTATTTGTAACATTTAAATTCAGTAAAAATATAAAAGAGCAAACTGGAGTCTTTTTGTTTAAACAATATCAAGCCTAAGGATTCTATTGGGAAGAAAATCAAGAAGATCATGTCTCAGAAGAATCATGAAGAAGCTTGGAGTTGAATAAATCTATTTCGATAAAAATATTCTAAGTCAAGATCTCTACAAGTCACAGATTTAGTGTTATAGAGAAGTCACTTGAAAACTCCAAATGACTTATCGAGAAGTCAGGAAAGCTACTAGAGAACTTAAAGAGATATCCACAAGCCAAATTGAAGACATGAAGATTGGAGATATCGACAAGTCATTTCTTCACTAGAGAACTCAGAGTTATCGACAAGTCAAATTCCACTAGAGAACTCAGAGATATCGATAAGTCAAAATTCACTAGAGAACTCTGAGTTATCGAAAAGTCAAATTTGACTAGAGAACTCTGAGTTATCGATAAGTCAACAAGCCACTAGAGAACTCAGAGATATCGATAAGTCAAAGTGAAGATATGAAGAATAGAGATCTCAACAATCTAAATTCTCTTATAGAGAACTCAGAGACCTCTACAAGTCAAATTAACTATGAAGCACTAGAGATCTCGATAAGCCAATAAACTTATCGAGATGTCAAGTTCTCTATAGACCAAATGGAGATCTCGAGGTAAAATCTCAAAATACAAAGTTGCAAACCAGATCAATATCCAAGATTTACAATCAACAAACAATCCAAACAGCTAGATTGACAAGTCTACAAAAAGCAGCTTGAAGGATGTGCAAGATCAATGGTGAAGATTAACTGACAAAGGAAGATCAAAGTAAACACAGGATGCTAAGATATGCTAAGCCAGAAATAGAAGATACACTTTTCCTAAAATGGAAATGACAAGTGACAGTTTACTAAAGATAATAGCATGTCTTATTGCACACTGTGTAAACCAGTAGTTAACTAAATTATAATATTAGATATATTTGTGATGTCATGTCTAATCTGATTTGTTTAGTTTCAGAACTTATTATCAGAATATCAGAACTTAACTAGAAATCAGAACTTACTGAAGAAAGGAAGTTATCATAACTTAAGGTGTCAGAACTTATATTAGAACTTAAGTGCGGATACACTTCAAGGATGAAAAGCGGCTGATTTATAGGAGATGATCTGGATTAAACAAGTAAAGATATGCATGAAGAATTGGACAGCTATAGGACTGCAGTAGATAATATCTGATTGATATATTTTAGGAAGAGATATATTAGAAGATATCTTGTAACTGTGTATTATATAAACACAGATTAGGGTTTACACTAAGTGTTATCATTCATGAGAATATTATTCATTATAACCCTAGCAGCTCTTAGTGATATCTTACATCACTGAGAGAGTAGATTAAACCTACTATAACAGAGTTTGATATATTGAATTAACTAGTTTTCTGTTACATACTTGTGTTCTTAATCGAATTGATTGTAGATACTATATTCAACCCCTTCTATAGTATAATTAAGGCCTAACAAGTGGTATCAGAGCTAATCTGTTAAGCTTACAAATAGTTAAGATCCAAACAGACAATCAATCATGTCTGATCAATCAAAAACACAAGACCCTCAAGACCCTTCAAAGGTTTAACCCATTCAAAACACCAGTAGATATGAAACCATCAAGGTTCCTTTGCTCAGGGTGTCTAAGTACCTTGTATGGAGTGTGAAGAATGTTTCTGGAAGCTACAGATCCAGAATATTTAGACAGAATTTATGATGGTCCACACAAGCCCACAAAGCTTTCTGTTGTAGTTGGGAATGAGCCACAGAGGATGATTCCCAAAGAAAAGAGAGAATACACCACTGAAGACATCTCTTCACTAGGCAAGGATGCAAAAGTAAGACACTTGCTTCATAGTACACTTGACAATGTCATGTAAAATAGGGTAATTATATGCAAGACTGCAAAAGAAATCTCGGATGCATTGGAAGTGTGATGTCAAGGAACCAATGCCATCAAAAAGAACAGGAAGACAATACTCACATAGGAGTATGAGCACTTTGACTCAAAATCTGATGAGTCATTAACTGATACATATGACAGATTCACAAAGTTGTTGAATTATCTGTCACTAGTGGATAAGGAATATGATCAAGAAGATTCAAATCTTAAATTCCTACTAGCTCTTCTTGAAAAGTGGGATTTGAAAGCTACTATAATAAGAGACAACTATGAATGTGACGGCCTCAACCCCGGGGTCAGGAGTTGACGTCACCAACATCAATAATAATAAACATAATATAATCCAAATTATTAATTATACATAATCACGACCCCTTTACCAAGACCTTTTCCAAGTTTAAGTATGATTTAGTTTACAACTATTACAAAACCGACTTACAACAAACCATCCTGACGCAACTAACTTAATAAAGCAACTCTATAGACCATCTTTGGTCCAACACAACTACCTCAGAGGAGCCTGACACGGAAGAAACTGGAACCCTGCCCTGACTATCGCGGAAGAATCTCCTAGGCATCTGTAATACATAAATAAAACATTCTGCAAGGATGAGCAATCAATTGCTCAGCAGTACCACTATATGAATAATAAGTAAAACAATTTAAAGTAAAGCAGTTATAGGAACAAAATTCATAACTTGTTAGAAACATGTAAAACAGGTATAAACTGGATATCAAAACTAGCATGCTCTGTAAAACAAAATCAATTGTCGTCTTCTGTGCATAAATACCAGAGTTCAATTTTAGCATGCTATTTTCATATTCAAACCTTCCGTTCCATTACAGGAACCATATAACCATTTGTCCAGTTACGGGGACCCAAAACCATTTGTTTCGTTACTGGAACCTCAATCACTTGTTCCGTTACTGGAACCACAAAATCATCTATTCTGTTACGAGAACCACTAAATCATAATCAGATATGTATTGGATGTTATCTAGGGACGGCTGATTAGGCCTCCACACAAATTATCTAGGATAGTTGGCCGGGCTATCAAACAAAATGTCTAGGAAAGCTGATCGGGCTTTCACACAAAATCACTGGATCCGCAGAGACTAGCTAGGTCTCTGATTAACTATGCTGGACTAATCGGTTATGTAATGCGCGCAACCGAATTAGCCACTTACGCAACGTTATCCAATATCTGATTCGTTTTATCCAGTTTCAAAATCACTTTTACTTATCTCTTATTAAAATCAATTCTGTTACAACACACTATTCAAAACCTCTTTTCCATTTTTAATCACACTTTAGAGATAGGTATTTTCAGAAGTTACTTTTCCTCAAAAACACATATTTAACAACATTTTCAAACAAAGGGGATACGTAACTTAAAACATTTTTGTTCCTGTTAAAAAATAAAACAACATTTCATTCATATATACTAAACCATAAAAGAATGGTCAGGGATACTTGGCTTGCAGAGCTTTACAACTAATACCGATTGACATTGGACTGACTTGGACGCTCGGCTTTATCGCCTTACTAGAAGACTATCCTGGATCCGACTTCAACACTTAGCTCCTTTTCTTGGAACCTCGCCGAGCTAGTCGACTGGCCACTAGGCTAACTTTAGTCCAACGTCAACTTTCAGTTTTCCGACTAGAACCTACAGGGTCGAAATACTCTATGTTAAAGGACTAGGTATTCTTGACATGTCCTCGCTATCAGTTCTACCCAAACGATATCAAAACCCGACTCATAAATATATGTACTATTATCATACACATAACAATTAGGGTTCATACAATTGGAACTCAGTCTGATGATCATATTCAGAAAAATAAGAACACTGTTGTTTCAGAAAATAGGGTTGTCGAATATTTATAAAATAATTTATTTATATATACGTATATACGTTCGACTAGTAATCCCAGTAATCATAGGATGTGTCCCCGTATTTCGAATTAAATTTTCTCAAAAATCGGGCAGCACCTCCTCTGTTTACCGCCCTACCCGTCGAAACATAATCGACGTCTTAACAATCCAGCAATCACATTCCAAACCAATCACGCAATCCAAATAATCCCGAGAATAAATATTTTACTACTTCTCTATCTCGAAAATGATAAAATAGAATTTATAAATTTGATATTTTTTTATCAAGAAGATACTCAAAATCAGAATTTTTAAATCGTAGCCCGAAAGAAGTTAAATTTTCCCGAAGCAAAACACAACCCAACACAATAGGCAACATGACGCATAAACACGTGTTGCCACCCTCACCGAAAAACGGTGAGGGGCGGCGACATGCACAACACTAGCAACACATACTGAAATATAAACAAACATATACACATAAATGTACACACGACTGAGTAGCAAGAATCGAGCAAAAACAGCCGTACCAGAAACACAGCGGCGACTCACATGAAAAAAAGTGACGAAGATGGCAGAAGAACAGAGGATGGAGGAGAGAAAGGAGGACTCGAATAGAGAAAACAGAGAGATGGTGAGAGATACCCGAACTTCGAATTTATTTTACTATAGATCTCCCATCCACTTCAATCTACAGTGATATGGTTGATAACGTGTCGCGAGCTTCAATTCGACTACTTGCACGCCAAAATCAGAGTTCGATAACACCTTTGAATCGTAGTTTAATTATGAAGAACACGAAGAACACTTACTACTTTCTCTGGATAATTATGAAATTTTACTGGTGAAATGATTATATGCGTGAAATAAAACTATAGAAAGGGCTATTTATAGAGGAAATTTTGAGAATATTCCTTAAATATGCTTTGGAATATACCTTGAATATACTTTTGGATAGAATATTCCCTGAATATGCTTTGGAATATTTCTTGAATATACTTTTGGATAAAATATTCCCTGAATATGCTTTGGAATATTCCTTTAATATAGTTTTGGATAGAATATTCCCTGAATATGCTTTGTACGAAGATAATGTTATCGAAAAGGGTTACTATATCGAAAATTTTGCGTCGGGCCACGCACGGGTCAAACTGTAATCCGGATCGAAAAAGTCAAAACACGGAAAATGTCCGGAATTTCCAGATTAGGTTAGGATGGAGGTTTTGGAAGAATTTCGGGTTGTGAAAATGCAAAAACGGTTGAGGTTGGACGATTCCCGGCCTTAGAAAATGATTTTATAATTATTCAAAAAATAATTAATAAATTCATAAATCAATATAAAATCATATATTTCTCCAAAAATTATCAGAAAAATACCTTAATTATCTATATTTTATTCTGTACATAATAAAATTAACATACTTATACTTTACCACATATAAACATCCACATAACAACACCAATCATCAGACAATTCACCAAAAATCAAAATGTAATTACATAATAATTATTTATATATAAAAAAAATTACACAAATAATCCTCGAACACCAATAATCACATATGATTAATTACAAAATAATATCCAGCAGATTGAACCCATATATATATTTTATTTATTTAACTACTCAATAAGTACCCATTTAAATAATAAAAATATACGAGTCGTTATATCCTTCCCCCCTTAACAAGATTCTGTCCTCAGAATCTGATCTAACCAAACAAGTGAGGATATTTGTCAAGCATATCTGACTCTAACTCCCAAGTTGACTCCTCTACTGGAGGATTTATTTAAAACATACTTACTATAAATATAAACTCATTCTTAAGGACTCGCTCATAACGATCTAGGATTTGGGTTGATCATTCCACGTAGAACAAGTTTGGATGAGAGCCCATTGGCTTCTAATCAACGACTTGATTCAAATCAGAAACATATCATTTTAACATTGACACGTGGAACACACTATAATTTGTTGCAACTGCGGCGGCAATACTAACTCATGAGCAACTTTACTTATATTTCTTTATACCTCGAATGGTTCAATACATTAAGGACTCTACTTGTCTCTTCTATTCAAACTTAACCAATCTCTTTCAAGGTAAAACTTTTGACAATAACAACGATCCTATTACTATATCCACACTTTTCGATGCAAGTCTGCCTTCTTTCTTTGTCTATCCTGAGTTACTCCAATTCCTTTCCAATTCAATGTCTCTGCATCTTTGGTGAGCTGAATTAACTCAGGACCTAACAATATCTCTATTCCCACTTTTTCTCAATAGAGTGAGGACCTATGCTTATGTCCATACAAGGCTTCGCAAGGTAGCATTCCCCTACTAGCATGATAACTATTAGCATAGGAAAACTTAATCAATGGTAGGTGATTACCTCAGTTTCCTTTTTAAACCCAACATATATATACTGTCAACATATATCATATCTTCTTAATCGTCCTCTCACTTTGACCCTTCGTCTAAAGATGATAGCTGGTACTCACTTTCAACTTAGTTCCCAAACATTCGAACACCTCTTTCTCATTTTCATCAATTAAGACTAGAGAGTAATCTCATATATTCACTTCTTATCACCTTCAGGTATTCGAACCCCAACTTTTACTCTTTCCAATTCTTTTACTAATTCCTTAGTAATCTTAATCACATTCAATCCATCTTTTCTACTCAAGACATCTATCCCTAAATGGACCTTGCTTGGTTGGTAGTTACTCAAACAACCGTGGCTCATAATCAATTTTGACCAGAATTTCATACTTTTGAAGCTTAGTATACAATTGCTACTTTTCAACCCTTCGCAGACATCTCTTCAGGTGTTCAACTTGGCCTTCCTTAGTCCTTAAATGGGCGAGGATGTTATCAATAAATACAATTACACCATCCAAGTACTCCTTGTACACCATGTTCCTTAATTCCTTATAGACAACTGATACAATTGTTATCCCATATATTGTCACCAGAAATTGCAACGCTCGTAACTCATCCTAATCACAATCTTTGATATGTCCTCAGGCTGGATCTTAAGTCAATCCCCGAGAACTAACACACTCCTCGAATTAAGTCATATTAGTAATTAATTCTTAATAGGGGTTACTCACTCTTATTCGGCATTTTGTTAAACTCCCGATAATTAGTACATAACTTCATAATTCAATCCCTTTTCTCCAACATCCTTAGCTTATTTCTCTTTTTTCTCGCATGATTGAAAGAACTTCTTATATTGCTTCTGCACCTACAAAATTACCTTACTATTGGCTTCTATACACTTACAATTCGCTTATTCTAAAAACCACTCCTTACCTTACTACAGGACAACCAACCCGATCCTAAAATCACATCGAACTCTTCTAGCTCGAAGGGTGTCAAATCAGATGTAACTACGTCCAAATTCTAAATGATCGATCTCTTGGTCCTTTTAAAAGTTATGCCTCTAGCTATGCTGGATGTTGGCCCTTGGGATGTAGTATCTTGAGTAACCGTTCTACAACTCCTTACAATATGCCCAACTTTTCCACAATTATAACACGTAACTCCTGGATTTTATGGATTACATTCCGATGCATAATGACCCTTATGTCAACACTTGAAACATTGCACATTCTTTTTGCATGAACCAATGTGTCTCTTGTCATAGGACTTACAATCCAATGCTGACTTGACTGACTGAGCTGGAGTTGAAGCAATTGAAGTAGCACTAGACCTATCCTGAAATAAACTCTATATCCGGAATCC
Source organism: Apium graveolens (assembly GCF_009905375.1). NCBI lineage: Eukaryota > Viridiplantae > Streptophyta > Magnoliopsida > Apiales > Apiaceae > Apium > Apium graveolens. The sequence goes on from NC_133651.1 coordinate 188,258,991, forward strand.
CTTACTCATGTTTCGGCCAAACCGATTCTCAAATTCCTAACTGGATTCCCCTTGGTCTGCCTTGTCCATAACACCTTCCGACTTCCTTTTCTTATCACTTTCTTCCTTAACAGCCAACTTCTGGTCACTTTCCATTACTAGGGTGTCCTGAACCATAGAGGAGTATGTCTTGAGTTGCAATGCCACAACTCCTCTGCGAATCTCAGGCTTCAACCCTTGCTAAAACCTCCTTGCTTTCTGAATCTCCGTACTTAGTGTTAGGTCACACACACTGTAGAAGGGGGTTGAATACAGTGTTTAGCATAATCAAATCGAATATAAGAACTCAAGTAACAGAAAACAGATTTTATTCAACACAATAAACTTTGTTACAATATGGAATTGTCCTCTCTTAGTGATGAACAAATTATCACGAGAGCTGCTATAGTTACAAAGAATAATAACTTCGATAATCGTAACACTTATATTTTAAGTTCTGTCTTCAGTATAAGTGCAGATTTCCAGTTAAGTACTGATCTATCCTGTTATGTAAGATCTGAAAACTAAACACAAATCATATTACACATGACATTATCAAATATATCTAACAATATCCCCCAACTCGTAAATTAGTATAATATACAAGTTCAACAGATATTTGATGATGTCAAAAACATTAAGTACAAATGCATGAGAATTTGACTAGATAACTATAACTTACAGTCCTTTCAGCTTTACCAACTTTAACTTTTGATAACCGCTTCAGTCTGTATAAACTTCAGAATTTAAGTAGTTGTAGATCTTTGACTTGGCTTCAGCTTTCAATTTCTTCTGATCTCTTTGATATCAGGAGTTGTCCTGAGATAGTTCTTCAACAAACATCTCTCTGCATATTCAAGTTCATTGACCATCCTCCTTTTAGCATTTATCAATTCAGCTGTATCTTCTCCGGTTTGAAAAATAGCTGCTCTGAGATCATTTATCTTAGCTTTTCTTATCTCCTGATCTAGTCTAATCAGATATGCCTTGTCAGACTCTAGATTGAATTCCACAGCCTTATAACCCAGAAAAGTAGTTTTAATCCTAGCAGAGTTAGGCTTCATATCGACAATATCACCCTTGTGATCTCTGTAATTGGGACATTATGTGTTGTCAGACTTTACAGAATAAAGCTTCTTCTATCTTTGAATTTGAGACTTTAAATATCCTGCAGCACTATCTGTTAATATGTCTTTCACTTGAATTAGGAATAGAACATGTTCCAGTTCTTCAAAATACTTCAGTGATATAGCATTTTTCTTAATCTAGTATACCCTTCCATCTGTCATAAAATATAACAAGATATGTTCTTTCAAGAAGGTATGGTAAACCATTTATACAGATTCAAGTCGATTCAATCTTTCAGGATTTGCTCCAACACCTGGTTCGCTTAAGGAAGTTGGATCATTGCTAGTGTTATGTACTCTTCTTTCATCAGAACTACCCAACCCGGATTTATCTCTTGATTCCTTTCCTGTAACAACTCTTGCTTCAAAACCACCTGTTACAGTCTTCAAAGATTGAGTCTGTTTAGCTTTGGTGAATCCTGGTAGGAGTATCTTTGAAAGTTTAACATGAGCAATGTCAGAGGTTTCCTTTTCCTTATCTTCTGATATCAAGCCAACTTGAGCTATGTCAGAGGTTGCTTGCTTCACTGTCATATCAGAACTTACTAAATCTTGACTCTGAACAACATGAGCCATGTCAGAGGTTGTTTGAAAAATCTTCTTTAAAATCAGAGTAAGATTAGCATCTGCTTCTTCATCAATTATTTCTTCATCCATAATTGGCATATAAACCTTTATAGGTTCATCAACTTTTTCTTTGCCCTTGGACCTTGGATCAATTTCCATTTGTGATTTGGCCTTGGTTGCCTCAGAATTTGTTCTTTCCTTTATCACAATACCCTTAGGCTTTGGAAATTTCTTTTCAACAACAAAAGCTTTAGATTTTGTCTTGACACCTTTTGCTTTGAGTCTAGCTTCTTCTTCCTTTAGACTTTCAAAGTCCATTACTGGATTTTCTTTAAGAAATAACTGCTTTGAAATTTCTTCATCAAGTTCTAGATATCCACCAGAACTTATCCTTTTACCAGTATCAGAACTTATTCTTCTCCCAGTATCAGAACTTCTTCCTTGACTTGTAATTCTAGCTTTACTTGATGAAAGTCCTTTGCCTTGACCTTGACCTCTACCCTTATTAGAGTTTCCCTGGTCATCATTTCCATCATCCTTTCCTTTCAGTGTCTGAATAGATTTGTATTTGGACTTAATCACTTTCTCCCACTTTTTGGCATCAGCAGGTAATAGAAGAGAGACAAGCAATTCCACTGAGGATTGGATCTCATTGAGTTGACTTTGGTGAGAAGCCTGATTCTGCAGAATTTCTTCAATTTGAGCTTGTTGCTTCTCCTGAGTTTTCTCAATGTAGGCAATGGAATACTAAGGGACACGAGGATTGGTTAAACATTACAAGTAAAAATAATGACCCCTCGACTCCCTAGACTGATGTGTAATAATAACAGTCAGTAAAAGATCTAAAGCCAGATTTAATGGGTATGGGATATGATAATAATTACTATGCGCACGCAATTTTTCAACACATACACGTTAACCACTAACCCATAATGATGATGACTGTTTTATCTCACATTAACCAATATTCTATAAAAATATTATCATTCAAGTAATGACCAAAAAAAATAAACCAAGTAAATAAATACTATCACGACAGCATCAAAACTTGATTATTATCAGGATTTAAAAGTCATCAGAATATGGCTCCTTAACTCGAAAAGTGAATGTGTATTCCTGTAATTCTTCACACAAATACTGATATGGTTTCATCAGAACTTAATCATCAGAACTTCCATCAGAACTTGTCCTCAGAACTTATGCAATCTAACACATAAACTGTTCATATAAAATAACATTGATCACCACAGTAATTTTCATTATTCATATGGAGTGTAACTGTGTGCATTAAGCTAAATATCAGACAAAGAGTAAAGTCTTATTCACTTCAGTACATCTTAGAAATAAGGCATAACTAAGAACTTTACTTAAAATCTGTCATTATTCTGAAGTCTACTTTAGAATGAGTTCATGCATGAGTCCACCTCAACTATTTTGTGCTCATTTTATGCATCTTTTGAAATTATATTTTACAGTGGCTTCCCAGTGCAAGTGAGTCACGACTGCTTATCAGAATTTATGATGTTATCAGAGTATTTCTCCAGTAATCATAGAGTGTGAAAAATCACCAAGAAAATTTTATTTTGCTTTTCTAATGCATATTACTTAATACCAGCAATGCACTTGGGTCTTCCCTTCCACATTTTTACTCTAGATCTTAAAGGAGTACCTGAATTTTTATTTCTTTTCTTTTCTTTTTCTTTTGATAAGTGAGGCTTATCAGCACTTAGTACATTCACCAGATTTACTAACATCAGAACTTAGCAAATAAGAAGCACTATTCTAGTTTTTGACTTGGTAATAAGATACACAAAGTAAACTTAACTAAGGTCAATATCAGAATTTGCTTGTGTTAATAGATTTCCACATAAATAATTACTTCAAACATGGGATCTTTAGTATATTAAAGATTACTAGGTCAGCATCTAGCACAGTTATCCTCATTTGATTGAATAGTCACAGAAATATTCATATCACTATCAGAGTTTAGAAATTCACATCAGAACATAAACTAAGCAGATTTAGAGAAAGTGTAATATCCCATATTTTCAGATATTATTTTTATAATTATTTGGAATTGTTTATGTGATTTTAGGTGAATTTTGGTGAATTATCTGATAAGTGGAATTGATGTTTGGGTGTTTAGATGTGACATTATTTGAGTATTTGAATTATTATATGTCCAGAATAAAATATAGATAATTGTGATATTTTTCTGGTAATTTTTGGACTGTTAGATGATTTTATATTAATTTATGAATTATTAATTATTTTCTGAATAATTACCAAAATTATTTTATAAAGCCGGGAATCGTCCGACTTCAACCGTTTTTGCGTTTTTATAACCCGAAACTCTTCCGAAAACTCCTTCCTAACCTAATCTGGTAATTCCGGACATTTTCCGTGTTTTGACTTTTTCGATCCGGATTACGGTTTGACCCGTGCGCGGCCCGGCGCAAGTTTTTCGATACGATAATCATTTCGGTGAACCAACGAAACCCGTATTTTCAAAAGACGGGATATTATTACATTATTTTCGTATAAAGTATTTTATAAAAAGCCCGGTTTGGATAATTATCCAATTTTGATATCAAATCGGATCGTTATTGCAATTACTTAGCGGCTAAGCAACTAATTTAATGATCCAAAATGATCCAAAACGATCCAGAACGATCCAATATTCCATAAATATAAATAGCCTATTTCTTATTTCGTTTATTCCGTTTATTCATTTGCAACCAGTTAAAACACCGTAAATACAGAGAAAAACCCGAGAAAACCGATACGTTCCCGAGAATCAAACACACGAACGAAGGCGTTATCGAACTCCGATTCGGGCGTGCAGCATATCAAAACGAAGCTCTCAAAATCTTCTAGCTGAATCAATCATCAGTTTCCTTCCAGAAATCACAGTAATTTTCTTATTTAATTATTTATATTCGAATTATTTGATAATTAAATTACGAATTTTTGTTCTTGATGTTGTTGTTGTGATTTGATGCTTCCATGTTGTAGAGCATGTTTTTCTGGTCGATTTGGTATATTATACTTCAAAAATAGAGTTCAATATCATATAGAAATTAAGGTTTGATTTTCTGAAAATTCTCTAAAAAATTGTTCTTGGTGTTCTTGAGAATTAAACCCGAATTGAAGGTGATGCTGACTTCAGAATTTGATGTTCTAGTAACCAAAACGAAGCCCTCGATCTGTTCTTTCATAATCCATCATCAGAATCATCAAACGATAGGAAAATTTTTATTTCGAATTTTAGGGTTCTTGACCCGAATTAGGAATTTTTGATTTAGTGATCGTTGATTGATTTGAATGATACAGTTAGCTTCACCTTGTTATTTGCAATCGATTGGCATACATAATTATAGTGTTTGATTCCTGGAAGTAGTGAACCGAGTTCAAGGGTTTTTATTTATTTTGATTCAAATTTCTGGTTTGTGTGTTAAATGTTTGGTGTTAAGAATGATTGTATCAGATTTTACGTAATTAGAGCTTTATTTTGAGATATGTATCGAGTTGTTTGGTTCCAGATTGGCCTCTACCGGATTTTCGCCGGAAATCTCCGAGTTCATCGCCGGGTTTGCTCGGTTTTGTGGACGGAAAGTCGAAGGGGTGATTGATTGTTATGGTGGTTGCTATTTCTGGATTTCTGGGGGGGGGTAAGGATCGTTTAGGAAACAAAAACGATTGAAATCTGCTATGTTTGGAGTCATTTTAGACTCGCCGGAGGTTCGCCGGAAACCGGCAGAACTCACCGGTTTCTGGAAAGAATTTCCAGTTTCCGGCGTGTTCTTCGCCTGGTTCCGGTCACCTTCCCTAGCAGTCCGCCCTTTGATCTGTTTTCCGGGGCTGCTAGTCTTGATTTCCTGTTTCTGCCTTTTTCCTTTTTAATATTTATTCAAAATTTATTTTTAATTCCTAAAAACCATTATTTTAATTCCAAAATTCACTTATAATTCAAAAATAAACCTGATTTATTTTATTAATTAATTTTAATTAGTTCTTAATTATTTTAATTAATTGATTAATTTAATATTAATTGATTAATTAACTTAATTAATTATTAATTGATTTTAATTAATTTAATAATGAGATTTAATTATTTAAAATTGATTTAAAAATTCTGAAAAATAGTTTCGAGCTTTAAAATATTATTTTAAATTATTTTCCAAGCTCGATAATTCTTATAAAATTATTTAGGGTGTTCAAACCCTATTATTTTATTATTAAATGATTCGGAGATCGTTTTTATTCCGAAAAATGTTTAAAAATTCATATTAAATAAACCGTTCGTCCGTTTAATACGAAACGAACGCGTACAGACTCAGAAAAATATTCCGATTTCATTAAAAATACTTTCGAGACCCAAATCCTTTTTGTTTCGAAAGGTCGTTTGTTTTACAAGTTATTCTGAGTCGATTATTGATCGAAAAATCATATTTTTGACCTGATTTCAGTTTTAAACATATCGAGTCGACCCTTTTGACGAACTGAGTCATATGTGATATGAATTAAGTGATACATGAGTTATGTGCTTATGTGCTATGTGAATTATGTGTGTGTGTGGATTAAGAGTCCTGTGTTTGTCTGTTATATTTATATGTGGGTTATCGTATGGGTAGACGATAGGGTTTTGACGCGTAATTCGTCGAGTGATTATCATTTAGACAATTAAAGTTATATCTTTTAATTATAGATGCGGATCTCTCGAGCTGATCGGGACAAGATGTTGGATAAAGAATAAGATGGAATGGTATTGGGTAGCTGACTTCTAGTAATCGCAGGAGCAGCATATCAGTAAAGTGTTGGAAGAAAGATGGTGATATTTTAAGATAGAATGTCAGGATAGATGCGTCTTTGCGAGTGTGACTAACTACTAAAACCCAAAGGCAAGTACCCTAACCTCACTTATCATTCAAGTGACGTTTAATTCGATTCATATTATGCAAGTATTTCTATCATTACTTATTGTTCAAGTGATATTTATTTTAAATCTTATCATGCAAGTATTGCTTTCCCTATTCTCAGTTCAAGATAGATAGATGTTTTACATATCGCTGAATTAAATAATTATGTTTATGCAAATACTCATCTGTTATTCTATGTTCAGAATAGTCAAGTGATTTTACTTATCCAATTTCTGTATTTACAAATGTTTTGGATTTGAGAAAAGTGATTTGGTTGCGAATATTCCTACCCAAGAATTGGGGGAATAAAATTATTTCGGGTGTCGGTTATTATGACCCCATTTCAATAAAAGGTTTTAAGATTGGATCATAATTGCGTAAGTGACCGGGACGGACGGTCCAGCGGAGGGCTATTTCTAAGTGCCATATGAAATATTATGACACCATTTTGCCACAGGCTAGTTATGCCTTTTATTTGAGTACTAGTGATTTTGGGGTCACGTTTCTACGAATCATGACCTTGTGCTATCACACGGGCTGATCAGCATGTGATAGTACGTCCGTCGGAGAATGATCATAATCTAAATTATCATATCATTTTTGATATTCATAGAATAAATGATTTATCAACTGTTTCTGTTTTGGAATAATGGTAAAGTGCGGTTTTGATTCAGATTGTGATTTATGCTGATACTTACGTTGTTGTTAAATATCAAAGGTGGTATTAGTATAGATGAATGATGTTGACTTCAGTATGGAATGTTGTGAGCATCAAAGTTCGTATTGATATCTAATTTGATATGACAGCAAAATAAGTATTAATTTCCAGAGTTCAGTTTTGAATAAAGTTTATGATTCAATCCATAATCATTGTTTCATGTTATTGTTGTTTATGATATTTCCGTAAACACTATTTTACGAGCTTTGCTCTCGTCAAGATTCAAAGTATTGCTGAAGCATTTCGCTCAAAAATATCAAAATGGTTTTGAATATAATTAAGGAATTAAATCTGGGATTCCTCAACTAAGGTTTTATGATTCAGCAATTATGATTTTAAATGTGTTGCTCTGATGCAGATGTCGGTTTTATATCAAACGACCCTATATTTACTATAATGATCTTGCTGAGCATTTCTTCCGCTCATACTTGCCTGTTTTTTTAAATTTTTAACCTCCAGTGAGGATTGGCTTGCTGTTTAGCCGCGTAATTCGAGGAAGCAAAGAAGAAGCTTTTCGAAGGTGGTTGGTCCAGGGTTTGCGGACTAGTGTAAGTTTTATTATGTAAAGTTGTTTATATTATATTATATTATAGTTTTGTATTTTATTTGGGCCTAGTATACTTCATTTCGAAGTTATACTAGTGGGTTTAGTTTTGAGTTGGAATTTATTGAAAAGAGATTTAAAAGAAAGTGAAAAATTTATTTGTGGAATTTGGAATTCTTGTTTCTAGAACTGTAACCTTAAAAGATCTTGGATTAGTTTGGGGTCATAAATGATAAATATCTTCCGCTGGCATTTATTTATTGATTTAAACAGGTTAATTTAGATTGAGGTTTCACAGTGACGACCAAATCCTCTGACCCCGGATTTGGGGGCGTTACAGGTTGGTATCAGAGCTGAGGTTATAGTAAACTAGAAACGAGAGTGTGTAGGAGTGTGTATAGCTATGTGAGGACGTTTGAGCTCATATCGAGTTCCTGTTGAACTATCAGATATAGTACCAACGAGTAAGTTAAGATAAGGCGTATTCGTTTGAGATGGTTGTGCTGAGCTGGATGGAACTCCTGGCAGTTGCAAAACTTCTATTGTGGAATCTTTCGAGACTACGATTTGACGACGATGAAGATTATCGATATCCTTAAAACATGAAGAAGTGTCTAGAATCAGAGGGCGAGTCAACTGAAGAGTTCAAATTGAAGATAAATATTAAGACTTTGGCAATACCTTCTATTTCTATAATTTCTTTTGGCCTCTCTCAAAAGAAGTAATTGTTAGAGGATATATTCCCTAACACTCATTTTCAATCCTATCTGTGTTTTAAATGTGCCAGAGGCTGTCATGAAGCCTATTTTTCAGGTTTTGATAGCTTTGTCAAGTTATGATAATTTAATTCCACTTTTCTTAATTGGTGAATAGTTTCTTGATGATGTGACACCATTTGCTTATTTGGTGACATAATTTTGTTCTCTGGATTTCATTTCCTTCAGAATTATCATCTTTGAAATCTTTTCAGTTTTATTCATTTGATTTTCAATTCTGTTGATATTCTTTTATTCTGACTGAGATGAACAACCTTAAATATAAGGGACGCAAGGTATACCTGTCTGTGTGATAGGAGTTGGATGGGACGCCATCACTTGTGTGTGTTGTGAATACATGAAGGTTAACAACCTTTAGTAGTGTCTTAATTTGGACACGCAATACCAAGTTCGTTTGGTCATATTGATCTCTCAGTTATTCTTTTATTTCAACAATATTTTTCTCAAATTCAGATTTTGGTCCCGTTATGGCATCAGATTCTTTTCTTTTTGAAACTCCATGATTTTATTATTCCAAATATTCGAAGGTATGCCAATCAAGTTAAGTTGAGTATCCTGGTCAAGTCAAAGTAAGGCGGTGTGATGGGAAATTGGTTAGAAAACCCTTAGTGCTTTCTTCTGCTGATTCCGAGGACGGAATCCTTATAAGGTGGGTAGATTGTAATATCCCATATTTTCAGATATTATTTTTATAATTATTTGGAATTGTTTATGTGATTTTAGGTGAATTTTGGTGAATTATCTGATAAGTGGAATTGATGTTTGGGTGTTTAGATGTGACATTATTTGAGTATTTGAATTATTATATGTCCAGAATAAAATATAGATAATTGTGATATTTTTATGGTAATTTTTGGACTGTTAGATGATTTTATATTAATTTATGAATTATTAATTATTTTCTGAATAATTACCAAAATTATTTTATAAAGCCGGGAATCGTCCGACTTCAACCGTTTTTGCGTTTTTACAACCCGAAACTCTTCCGAAAACTCCTTCCTAACCTAATCTGGTAATTTCGGACATTTTCCGTGTTTTGACTTTTTCGATCCGGATTACGGTTTAACCCGTGCGCGGCCCGGCGCAAGTTTTTCGATACGATAATCATTTCGGTGAACCAACGAAACCCGTATTTTCAAAAGACGGGATATTATTACATTATTTTCGTATAAATTATTTTATAAAAAGCCCGGTTTGGATAATTATCCAATTTTGATATCAAATCGGATCGTTATTGCAATTACTTAGCGGCTAAGCAACTAATTTAATGATCCAAAACGATCCAAAACGATCCAGAACGATCCAATATTCCATAAATATAAATAGCCTATTTCTTATTTCGTTTATTCCGTTTATTCATTTGCAACCAGTTAAAACACCGTAAATACAGAGAAAAACCCGAGAAAACCGATACGTTCCCGAGAATCAAACACACGAACGAAGGCGTTATCGAACTCCGATTCGGGCGTGCAGCATATCAAAACGAAGCTCTCGAAATCTTCTAGCTGAATCAATCATCAGTTTCCTTCCAGAAATCACAGTAATTTTCTTATTTAATTATTTATATTCGAATTATTTGATAATTAAATTACGAATTTTTGTTCTTGATGTTGTTGATGTGATTTGATGCTTCCATGTTGTAGAGCATGTTTTTCTGGTCGATTTGGTATATTATACTTCAAAAATAGAGTTCAATATCATATAGAAATTAAGGTTTGATTTTCTGAAAATTCTCTAAAAAATTATTCTTGGTGTTCTTGAGAATTAAACCCGAATTGAAGGTGATGCTGACTTCAGAATTTGATGTTCTAGTAACCAAAACGAAGCCCTCGATCTGTTCTTTCATAATCCATCATCAGAATCATCAAACGATAGGAAAATTTTTATTTCGAATTTTAGGGTTCTTGACCCGAATTAGGAATTTTTGATTTAGTGATCGTTGATTGATTTGAATGATACAGTTAGCTTCACCTTGTTATTTGCAATCGATTGGCATACATAATTATAGTGTTTGATTCCTGGAAGTAGTGAACCGAGTTCAAGGGTTTTTATTTATTTTGATTCAAATTTCTGGTTTGTGTGTTAAATGTTTGGTGTTAAGAATGATTGTATCAGATTTTACGTAATTAGAGCTTTATTTTGAGATATGTATCGAGTTGTTTGGTTCCAGATTGGCCTCTACCGGATTTTCGCCGGAAATCTCCGAGTTCATCGCCGGGTTTGCTCGGTTTTGTGGACGGAAAGTCGAAGGGGTGATTGATTGTTATGGTGGTTGCTATTTCTGGATTTCTGGGGGGGTAAGGATCGTTTAGGAAACAAAAACGATTGAAATCTGCTATGTTTGGAGTCATTTTAGACTCGCCGGAGGTTCGCCGGAAACCGGCAGAACTCACCGGTTTCTGGAAAGAATTTCCAGTTTCCGGCGTGTTCTTCGCCTGGTTCCGGTCACCTTCCCTAGCAGTCCGCCCTTTGATCTGTTTTCCGGGGCTGCTAGTTTTGATTTCCTGTTTCTGCCTTTTTCCTTTTTAATATTTATTCAAAATTTATTTTTAATTCCTAAAAACCATTATTTTAATTCCAAAATTCACTTATAATTCAAAAATAAACCTGATTTATTTTATTAATTAATTTTAATTAGTTCTTAATTATTTTAATTAATTGATTAATTTAATATTAATTGATTAATTAACTTAATTAATTATTAATTGATTTTAATTAATTTAATAATGAGATTTAATTATTTAAAATTGATTTAAAAATTCTGAAAAATAGTTTCGAGCTTTAAAATATTATTTTAAATTATTTTCCAAGCTCGATAATTCTTATAAAATTATTTAGGGTGTTCAAACCCTATTATTTTATTATTAAATGATTCGGAGATCGTTTTTATTCCGAAAAATGTTCAAAAATTCATATTAAATAAACCGTTCGTCCGTTTAATACGAAACGAACGCGTACAGACTCAGAAAAATATTCCAATTTCATTAAAAATACTTTCGAGACCCAAATCCTTTTTGTTTCGAAAGGTCGTTTGTTTTACAAGTTATTCTGAGTCGATTATTGATCGAAAAATCATATTTTTGACCTGATTTCAGTTTTAAACATATCGAGTCGACCCTTTTGACGAACTGAGTCATATGTGATATGAATTAAGTGATACATGAGTTATGTGCTTATGTGCTATGTGAATTATGTGTGTGTGTGGATTAAGAGTCCTGTGTTTGTCTGTTATATTTATATGTGGGCTATCGTATGGGTAGACGATAGGGTTTTGACGCGTAATTCGTCGAGTGATTATCATTTAGACAATTAAAGTTATATCTTTTAATTATAGATGCGGATCTCTCGAGCTGATCGGGACAAGACGTTGGATAAAGAATAAGATGGAATGGTATTGGGTAGCTGACTTCTAGTAATCGCAGGAGCAGCATATCAGTAAAGTGTTGGAAGAAAGATGGTGATATTTTAAGACAGAATGTCAGGATAGATGCGTCTTTGCGAGTGTGACTAACTACTAAAACCCAAAGGCAAGTACCCTAACCTCACTTATCATTCAAGTGACGTTTAATTCGATTCATATTATGCAAGTATTTCTATCATTACTTATTGTTCAAGTGATATTTATTTTAAATCTTATCATGCAAGTATTGCTTTCCCTATTCTCAGTTCAAGATAGATAGATGTTTTACATATCGCTGAATTAAATAATTATGTTTATGCAAATACTCATCTGTTATTCTATGTTCAGAATAGTCAAGTGATTTTACTTATCCAATTTCTGGATTTACAAATGTTTTGGATTTGAGAAAAGTGATTTGGTTGCGAATATTCCTACCCAAGAATTGGGGGAATAAAATTATTTCGGGTGTCGGTTATTATGACCCCATTTCAATTAAAGGTTTTAAGATTGGATCATAATTGCGTAAGTGACCGGGACGGACGGTCCAGCGGAGGGCTATTTCTAAGTGCCATATGAAATATTATGACACCATTTTGCCACAGGCTAGTTATGCCTTTTATTTGAGTACTAGTGATTTTGGGGTCACGTTTCTACGAATCATGACCTTGTGCTATCACACGGGCTGATCAGCATGTGATAGTACGTCCGTCGGAGAATGATCATAATCTAAATTATCATATCATTTTTGATATTCATAGAATAAATGATTTATCAACTGTTTCTGTTTTGGAATAATGGTAAAGTGCGGTTTTGATTCAGATTGTGATTTATGCTGATACTTACGTTGTTGTTAAATATCAAAGGTGGTATTAGTATAGATGAATGATGTTGACTTCAGTATGGAATGTTGTGAGCATCAAAGTTCGTATTGATATCTAATTTGATATGACAGCAAAATAAGTATTAATTTCCAGAGTTCAGTTTTGAATAAAGTTTATGATTCAATCCATAATCATTGTTTCATGTTATTGTTGTTTACGATATTTCCGTAAACACTATTTTACGAGCTTTGCTCTCGTCAAGATTCAAAGTATTGCTGAAGCATTTCGCTCAAAAATATCAAAATGGTTTTGAATATAATTAAGGAATTAAATCTGGGATTCCTCAACTAAGGTTTTATGATTCAGCAATTATGATTTTAAATGTGTTGCTCTGATGCAGATGTTGGTTTTATATTAAACGACCCTATATTTACTATAATGATCTTGCTGAGCATTTCTTCCGCTCATACTTGCCTGTTTTTTTAAATTTTTAACCTCTAGTGAGGATTAGCTTGCTGTTTAGCCGCGTAATTCGAGGAAGCAAAGAAGAAGCTTTTCGAAGGTGGTTGGTCCAGGGTTTGCGGACTAGTGTAAGTTTTATTATGTAAAGTTGTTTATATTATATTATATTATAGTTTTGTATTTTATTTGGGCCTAGTATACTTCATTTCGAAGTTATACTAGTGGGTTTAGTTTTGAGTTGGAATTTATTGAAAAGAGATTTAAAAGAAAGTGAAAAATTTATTTGTGGAATTTGGAATTCTTGTTTCTAGAACTGTAACCTTAAAAGATCTTGGATTAGTTTGGGGTCATAAATGATAAATATCTTCCGCTGGCATTTATTTATTGATTTAAACAGGTTAATTTAGATTGAGGTTTCACAGTGACGACCAAATCCTCTGACCCCGGATTTGGGGGCGTTACAGAAAGAACCTGAAACCATTCCAAGTTTATTTACCAATCTTGTAAAAGTAGCTTCACACAGTGGTTTTGTGAAGATATCTGCTAGTTGTTGATCTGTGGGAACAAAATGTAATTCCACTGTACCTTCATCCACATATTCCATTATGAAGTGGTACCTAATGATGATGTGCTTTGTCATTGAGTACTGAACTGGATTACCTGTCATAGTAATAGCACTTTGATTATCACAGTAAATAGGGATTTAGAAAATTCTAACCCATAATCCAGTAACTGATTCTTCATCCAACGAATCTGTGCACAACAGCTTCCTACAACAATGTATTATGCTTCTGTAGTTGATGTGGAAATTGACTTCTGTTTCTTGCTGAACCAAGAAACCAATCTGCCTCCAAGAAATTGGCAACTTCCACTTGTGCTTTTCCTGTCAATTTTGCATCCTGCAAAATATGCATCTGAGTAACCTATTAGCTTAAAGTCTGATTCTCTAGGATACCACAATCCCAGATCAGCTGTACCCTTAAGGTACTTGAAAATTCTTTTCACAGCTGTTAAGTGAGGTTCTCTTGGATCTGCCTGAAATCTTGCACAAAGACAGGTAGCATACATGATATCAGGTCTACTTGCAGTTAGATAGAGTAGAGAGCCAATCATACCTCTATAATCAGTAATATCTACTGATTTACCAGTATCCTTATCCAACTTAGTTGTAGTGGCCATAGGAGTGGATGCACTTGAACAATCCTGCATTCCAAATTTCTTCAACAAATTTTTGGTATACTTAGATTGACAAATAAAAGTTCCTTCTTCATTCTGCTTGACTTGAAGTCCCAGAAAATAGTTAAGTTCTCCCATCATACTCATTTGATATCTTGACTGCATTAGTTTGGCAAACTTCTTACAAAGTCTGTCATTTGTAGAACCAAAAATGATATCATCAACATATATTTGCACCAAAAGTAAGTCATTTCCATGGTTGAGGTAGAACAGTGTTTTGCCAATAGTTCCTCTGTTAAATCCACTTTCCAGAATAAACTGAGCTAATGTCTCATACCATTCTCTTGGAGCTTGCTTAAGGCCATAAAGTGTTTTATCAAGCCTGGAGGTTGTTCAACATATACTTCCTCTTCTAATTCTCCATTAAGAAAAGCACTTTTCACATCCATTTGAAAGACTTTAAACTTCTTGTGAGCAGCATAAGCCAAAAATATTCTTATGGCTTCCAATCTAGCAACTGGTGCAAATGTTTCATCATAATCAATTCCCTCCTGTTAAGAGTATCCTTTTGCAACTAGCCTTGCTTTGTTCCTTGTAATTATGCCATCATTGTCAGTCTTGTTTCGGAACACCCATTTTGTACCAACAACTGATCTGTTCCTTGGTCTTGGCACTAGGGTCCAGACTTTATTTCTTTCAAATTCATTTAACTCTTCTTGCATTGCTTGCACCCAATCAGCATTTTGAAGAGCTTCTTCCACTTTCTTTGGTTCATTCTGAGAAAAAAAAGAATGATAAAGACATTCATTTGATGTAGCTGTTCTACTTTTGACACCTGCATCAGGATTTCCAATAATTAAGTCATGTGTATGTGCTTTAGTCCACTTCCTTGCAGATGGAAGGTTTTCTCTAGAACTGGATGCTCCCCCATGATCCATGCTGTCTCCATCAACATTTTCTGATGCTCCCCCTGAAATTACGCTCTCTGAGTTGGATCCTTCATTATTTGAGTTTCCAGAAATATCAGAACATGAGTTTCTAGAATTATCAGAACTTGGCCCATCAGAACTTGAAGAGCCTGTTATAGGTTCTGATACTTCTTGAGATGTGGTTGGTTCTTCAGTATGCTCCCCCTGCACAGGTGCATTTTCCTTAGGCGTAATCACCACAGTTTCAATAACATCAGAGTTTAATACATCAGAGTTTGTAGTATCAGGATTTACAGAATCAGAATTTAAAACTTCATTTTCGAATCTCAGCTGATCATGATCATTGAAATCTTCAAGTACGGTAATCTTCTTATCATCAAAAGAGACATTGATAGATTCCATGACAATCCTTGTTCTTAAATTGTAGACTCTGAAGGCTTTTGTAGAAAGTGGATATCCAACAAAAATTCCTTCATCATCTTTTAGAGCAAATTTGGATAGCTGCTCAGGATGAGTCTTAAGAACAAAATACTTGCATCCAAATACATGAAAATACTTCATATTTGGCATCTTTTTCTTCACCATTTCATATGGTGTTTTCCATGATTTTTAATGAGTGTTACATTCTGAGTAAAACAAGCAGTTTGCAGCTTCAGCCCAAAAGTAGGTTGGCAACTTTGCTTCATCAAGCATAGTTCGTGCAGCTTCAATAAGAGTTCTATTCTTTCTTTCAACAACTCCTTTGTTGTGGAGTTAGAGGAGCAGAAAATTCATGCTTTATTCCATGGTCTTTGCAGAACTCTTCCATGATCAAATTCTTGAACTTGGTGTCATTTTCACTTCTTATGATCTTCACAGAATCTTTGACCAATTTATCCAGTTGCTTGACATGATCAATCAAGATAGATGCAGTTTCACTTTTTGTGTGCAAGAAATATACCCATGTGTATCTGGTGAACTCATCCACTATGACCATAGCATATTTCTTCTTTGCAATAGACATGATATTAACTGGACCAAATAGATCAACATGTAGTAGGTGATAAGGCTCAAGAATTGATGATTCAGTCTTGCTCTTGAATGAAAATTTTCTTTCTTTTTGTCTTTTGTTATGAATCACAAAGGCCATCAGGAGCAAATACTGATTTTGGAAATCCTCTCACAAGATCTTTCTTGACTAGTTCATTTATATTGTTGAAATTTAAATGACAGAGTTTCTTGTGCCAATCCCAGCTTTCTTCAATTGATACTCTACTCAACAGACAGACTGCAGAACCATCAGTACTTGTTGAAAGCTTGACTTCATAAATGTTACCATGCCTGTATCCTTTCAGAACAACTTTGCCTGTAGATTTGCTTACAACTTCACAGTGTTCTTTAAAGAAATCCACATGATAACCTCTATCACATATTTGACTTACACTCAGCAGATTGTGTTTAAGTCCTGAGACCAGAGCTACTTTTTCAATGATGACATTCCCAAGATTGATATTGCCATATCCCAGAGTTTTTCCAATGTTGCCATCTCCATAAGAAACACCTGGGCTAGCTTTCTCTAGAAAGTCTGATAGTAGGGCTTCATTTCCAGTCTTATGTCCTGAACATCCACTGTCCAGAACTAGGATGTTCTTCTGTTGCCCTGCAATCACAAAGACCACTAATGATTAGTTTTAAGGACCCAGACTTGCTTGGATCCTTTGGCCTTTTTAAGTTTGTTAACATTTACAGCTGATTTAGCATCAGAGTTTATGTTAACAGTTTTATTATCAGAATTTGCAATATCAGAATTTGCAATATCAGACTTTGCATCAGAACTTACACTAGAAAGAATAAAGCTAACTTTCTTTATAGAAAGTTTTATTTGATAATAATCATAGTACAAACTATGATATTCCTTACAAGTATAAATAGAATGTCATAAACTACCATAATGAAAACAAGGATTTTGTGGCTTATATATAACAGACTGACTCTTAACTCCTGATTTTGAAGGTAAGGAGTTTATATTCTTATTCTTCCTGCATAAAGAAACCAGATGGTTAGAATTTCCACAGTTATGACATGTTTTTCTGGGAGCATTAGGAACATGCTTATAATTGTTACTTTTGTTCACACCTTCCTTTCCATTCCTATTTTTCCTAGGTGGCTTTACCTTGTTTACATTCTTAACGTCTTTCAGCTTATGCTTAAGCTGCTTCTTAGTCATTAAGCCTATGTTAACTTCGGTTGACTTATCCTGTTTAGGTTTGTCAGAAGTTATTTTCTCCTTAACTTCTGATTTATCAATATCAGACTTTGCAGTTACAAACTTAACAGGATTTACGTTTGGTTTTTGTTTAACAACTATAGGCTCAGTTTTATAGTTCCCTTACTGTTCTTATCATCTCCATAACCTAAGCCCTCTTTCCATTTTCCACTACTAAGAATATCTTGAGTTGCTTTACCAGAGTTAGTCCAAGTCCTGATAATCTCTCTTTCATTTTCTAACTCAGTTTTTAGAGATTCATTCATTTTTAACACTTCATCCGTAACATAAAAGGCATCATCTCCATCTTTCTGAGTTTGATGGAAAATAACTAACTCCTTTTCTAAATAATCATTCCTCTTTTTATAAGAAAGATTTTCAGAAGTTAATCTTTCATATGTTAAAGTTTGATCTTTATAACTAATGAACATGGTTTTAAGATATCTTCTCAACTCAGTAATATCATCAGAATGAAAGGCATAAGTAGTTTGAGGTACCTTTAAGTCAGCAGTATCAGAACTGCTATTAGCATTTGCCATCAAGGCATAGTTTTCCTCATCCTCAAAATCTGAAGCATCTGACCAGCTTTTCTTCTTTGTGACAAGAGCCTTTCCTTTGTCACTTTTCCCTTTTCTGCAATCTGGAGATATGTGGCCTTTCTCACCAAAGTTGTAGCATTTAACATTTGAATAATCTCCTCTGTCAGACTTTCCTCCTTTGCCTTCAGATTTTCTGAAACCTTTCTTTTCAGAACTTGCACCTTTCCTGGAAAACTTCTTTCCTCTCCTGAATTTTCTGTACGCAATCTTTGTGATCCCTTTCACCATAAGAGCACACAGCTTCATCATCTCCTCATCATGGTCCATCTCAGGTATACTTTCAATTTGTGAGTCATCATCACTATCAGAACTTGATGACTCAGTATCAGACTTTGTGATGAGAGCTTTTTCCTTGCCTTTTCTTGAGGCAGCTACTTTGGGACTTTCCTCCTCAGCCACAAAGGCAACTGTTCTTGACTTTCTTCAATTCCTCTTGTTTTTTTGTTCCATCTCAAGTTCATGAGTCTTGAGCATCCCATAAATTTCATCAAGAGTTGTTTCATCAAGATTATAGTTGTCTCTTATTATTGTGGCCTTCAAATCCCATCTTTCAGGAAGAGCTAACAGGAACTTAAGATTGGAATCTTCAATATCATACTCTTTGTCAACTAGTGACAAATCATTCAAGAGTTTGACAAATCTGTCATATAAATCAGTCAATGACTCATCAGGCTTTGAATCAAAGTGCTCATACTCTTGAGTGAGTATTGTCTTCCTGTTCTTCTTGATTGAATCAGTTCCCTGACACCTTGTTTCCAAAGCATCCCATATCTCTTTTGCAGTCTTGCAGTTAATTACCCTGTTTGACATGACATTATCTATGGCACTATGCAGTAAGTGTCTTACCTTTGCATCCTTTGCAATTGATGAGATATCTTTAGCAGTGTAATCACTTTTCTCCTTTGGTACAGACTTTGCTGGCTGACCTGCAACTTCCACAGAGAGTTTGGTTGGCATATGTGGTCCTTCATAAATCCTGTCGAGATATTCTGGATCTGTAGCTTCCAGAAACATAGCCATCTTCACTTTCCATATGGAATACTCAGAAGGTTTCAACATGGGAACTCTTATAGTCTCATATCGACTATGAGTTACAGTTTTTGGAGGTTCTTCAGTTTTGGTGGGCTTGGTTGGAGTTTCTTCTTCAGACATGATTGATTTTGGATCTTAAACTGTTTGTGTGTTAAAGAAGGCTCTGATACCACTTGTTAGGTCACACACACTGTAGAAGGGGGTTGAATACAGTGTTTAGCACAATTAAATCAAATATAAGAACTCAAGTAACAGAAAATAGATTTTGTTTAACACAATAAACTCTGTTACAATATGGAACTGTCATCTCTCAGTGATGAACAAAGTATCACGAGAGTTGCTAGAGTTACAAAGAATAATAACTTCGATAATCGTAACACTTATAGTGTAAACTCTATGCCTGTGTTTATATATTACACAGTTACAAGATAATCTTCTAATTGATATGGAATATAATTCTGCTTCCTAAAATATATCAACTAGTTATCTTTTCTTCCAAGTTTTCTATTCTTCATGCACAATTCTTTATGTCTTAGTCTCGATCTTCTTTCCTTTCAATCAGTCGCCTGCCTTATCTGAAAGTCATCTTAAGTCCTGATATTATCTCCTGATAAATATCTTCTGAACCATTAGTTCTGATAACTTAAGTTCTGATATCTTAAGTTTTATCTTCAGTATAAGTGCTGATTTCCAGTTAAGTACTGATCTGTCCTGTTATGTAAGATCTGAAAACTAAACACAAATCATATTACACATGACATTATTAAATATATCTAACACTTACATACTCAGGAACTAATCGGGACAATTCTGTAAACTTGGCCTCATACTCCAACACACTTCTTTCACCTTGTTTCAGTTCTAGAAACTCGACTTCCAACTGATTCCTTAAACCATCGGAAAAATACTTCTCCAAGAATAATTCTATAAATCTTGTCCAAGAAATAGGGCCTTCTCTTTCTAACGCTCGAGTGGATTCCCACCAATAATTTGCTTTATTCTTAAGAAAGTAACTCGCATAATCGGCCTTAAGATTATCACTTACTTGCGTGAGGGTAAATGCCTTTTCCATTTCCTTCAAGCAATTTTTGGCAACAACAGGATCCACTTCGCCCTTGAACTCTGGGGGCTTAACAGACTAAAAGGATTTAAAACTGGTAGTTTGGTTTAACTCTCCTTGTTGATGTTGTTGCTGCTGAATCTGTTGGATTAACTGCAACTGTTGTTGTTGTTGCTGGCGCAACAAGTCTAGAATTTCATTTATAACTGGAACCTCCGCCAAACTACTACTATTTTCTTTAGACAGGGTAGCTTTCTTGGGTGGCATTTTCCTGAAATATAACAGGAAATTTATTCAAAAACATAACGAGATTGTATAACAAAAATGTCACCGTTCAAACGGTGCACATGTGTCAGGAAAATGCTGCCCAATCAAAGCACCCATATCTTTATTCTTTGGATCCATTTATAAAAGATATCTAGATTAGCAACAACAACAACGGTAATAGTAGCAGAATCAATAACAGCGCAGAAAACTGGAATATAAAGGTACTAAAGATTATAGAATGCCCTCTCAAGATAACAACAACTGAGCAACCTTCCAGCACCATTAAAATACAACACTAACAAATTCCATATACCGCAAAACTAGACGGGTTATGCCAGGCACCACCCAAAAAGGTAAACTGGTAAGTCAAGTCAAACTTAAGAAATCACAGACTTGGCTAACGCACTAGTCTGAATTTCGATCAACCATCTTTCCCAAGGTGACTTCTTATCTCTTACAATTGACCCACCTTCCACGAAGCTAACTTTTCTAAAGCTGCAACCTGATGTACAACTTTTATTCCTCCAGACAGTCAACTCTTGTTTACTTGCAACAACCAGGACTGTCTAATTACAAAAGCTACTGACAATTTATTGCCTCGGGACTTCAAATGAAATTTCAAAGTCAAGGAATTAATGATACAAGGAGGACAAGAGGAGAAGGTATTGATATAATTGAGAGCAACCATACAAGTACATAAGATGACCAATCTTAGTACCGCACAGTTCACAACACATAACTCGGTGGCGTCCCACCAAACCCTTTTGCCACACAGACAAATGGTAAACTCATATGCATTATTTGCCCCAATCAACCAAAAAAAAATCATCGAGGAATGAAACAATGTTTAGATAGAAAATTCACAAATAGGAAGAGAAAATCTGGTTTTTGATAAATCATAGATACTTAAGTCGGTTGCTTCAAACTTGACTTTCTTAGGGATAAACAAGCATCTTATTAGATCATAAACAATTATTCTGGAAGCAAAAGGTGTTTCAAGAAATACACATAAGATTTAAGATATAACAACAGTACTGATCCCCATACTTCACGAAACTTGGCTGTCATAGCAGCCACTAACTATTATCATTCCATCTAAACTCACTTGGGTCGCACACTTGGTCCAGCAACATTCCTTGATGTCAAAAATACTATATTTAAGGATAATATGGGTGTCTCTATAGCAGACACACCAAGGATCCGTGCAAAAGCTGAATTCTCGCGATCATACTCGTCTTTTTTTTTCTCAAAAGGAAAACTAGAAATCTCTATCGAATATTACCAATAACTCATATACGAAGGAGACGTACTCTAAACTAGGGCAGTTCCAATCAATTATCAATAGACATCAGGGTTAGGTCTCTGAAACCCTTGACTAAAGTTTTTAGACTCGCTTCTCTGATTGAGTTGTTGACTCACATCTACACATAGACCTTCTTGCACTCTTTTGACTCTACTCTTAACCTAAATCAAGGACTCAAACCTGTAGCTCTGATACCAACTGTGACGGCCTCAACCCCGGGGTCAGGAGTTGACGTCACCAACAACAATAATAATAAACATAATATAATCCCAATCATTAATTATACATAATCACAACCCCTTTACCAAGAGCTTTTCCAAGTTTAAGTATGATTTAGGTTACAACTATTACAAAACCGACTTACAAGAAACCATCCTGACGCAACTAACTTAATATAGCAACTCAATAGACCATCTTTGGTCCAACACAACTACCTCAGAGGAGCCTGACACGGAAGAAACTGGAACCCTGCCCTGACTATCGCGGAAGAATCTCCTAGGCATCTGCAATAAATAAATAAAACATTTTGCAAGGGTGAACAATCAATTGCTCAACAGTACCACTATATGAATAACAAGTAAAATGATTTAAAGTAAAGCAGTTACAGGAATAAAATTCATAACTTGTTAGAAACATGTAAAACAGGTATAAACTGGATATCAAAACTAGCATGCTCTGTAAAACAAAATCAATTGTCGTGTGCTGTGCATAAATACCAAAGTTCGATTTTAATATGCTATTTTCATTTTCAAACCTTCCGTTCCATTACAGGAACCATAAAACCATTTATTCTGTTACTGGAACCTCAATCACTTATTTCGTTACTGGAACCACAAAATCATCTGTTCTGTTACGGGAACCACTAAATCACAATTTATCTAGGGATGGCTGATCAGACCTCCACAAATTATCTAGGATAGTTGGACGGGCTATCACACAAAATGTCTAGGATATCTGATCGGGCTTTCACACAAAATCACTGAATCCGCAGAGACTAGCTAGGTCTCTGGTTAACTATGCTGGACTAATCGGTTATGTAATGCGCGCAACCGAATTAACCACTTACGCAACGTTATCCAATATCTAATTCATTTTATCCAGTTTCAAAATCACTTTTACCTATCTCTTGTTAAAATTAATTCTGTCACAGCACACTATTCAAAACCTCTTTTCCATTTTTAATCACACTTTAGAGATAGGTATTTTCAGAAGTTATTTTTCCCCAAAAACACATATTTAATAACATTTTCAAACAAAGGGGATACGTAACTTAAAACATTTATGTTCCTGTTCAAAAATAAAACAACATTTCATTCATATACACTGAACCATAAAAGAATGGTCAGGGGTACTTGCCTTGCAGAGCTTTACAACTAATAGAAATTGACCTTGGACTGACTTGGACGCTCGGCTTTATCGCCTTACTAGAAGACTATCCTGGATCCGACTTCAACACTTAGGTCCTTTGCTTGGAACCTCTCCGAGCTGGTCGACTGACCACTAGGCTAACTTTAGTCCAATGTCAACTTTCAGTTTTCCGACTAGAACCTACAGGGTCGAAATACTCTATGTTAGAGGACTTGATATGCTTGACATGTCCTCGCTATCAATTCTACCCAAACGATATCAAAACCCGACTCGTAAATATATGTATTATTATCATACACATAACAATTAGGGTTCACACAATTGGAACTCAGTCCGATGATCATATTCAGAAAAATAAGAACACTGTTGTTTCAGAAAATAGGGTTGTCGAATATTTAAAAAATAATTTATTTATATATACGTATATACGTTCGACTAGTAATCCCAGTAATCACAGGATGTGTCCCCGTATTTCGAATTTAATTTTCTAAAAAATCAGGAATCACCTCCTCTGTTTACCGACCTACCCATCGAAACATAATCGACGTCTCAACAATCCAGCAATCACATTGCAAACCAATCACGCAATCCAAATAATCCAGAGAATAAATATTTTACTACTTCTCTATCTCGAAAATGATAAAATAGAATTTATAAATTTGATTTTTTTTATCAAAAAGATACTCAAAATCAGAATTTTTATATCGTAACCCGAAGGAAGTTAAATTTTCCCGAAGCTAAACACAACCCAACACAACAGGCAACAGCACGCATAAACATGTGCCGCCACCCTCACCGGAAAACGATGAGGGGCGGCGACATGCACAACACCAGCAACACAGACTGAAATATACACAAACATATACACATAAATGTACACACGACTAAGCAGCAAGAATCGAGCAAAAACAGCCGTACCAGAAACACAGCGGTGACTCACATGAAAAGCAACGATGAAGATGGCAGAGGAACAGAAGAACAGAGGATGGAGGAGAGAAAGGAGGAATCGAATAGAGAAAACAGAGAGATGGTGAGAGATACCTGAACTTCGAATTGATTTTACTATAGATCTTCTATCCACTTCAATCTACAGTGACATGGTTGATAAAACTTGATTCTATGTGTCGTGAGCTTCGATTCGACTACTTGCACGCCAAAATTGGAGTTCGATAACACCTTTGAATTGCAGTTTAATTATGAAGAACACGAAGAACACTTACTACTTTCTCTGGATAATTATGAAATTTTACTGGTGAAATAATTATATGCGCGAAATAAAACTACAGAAAGGGCTATTTATAGAGGAAATTTTGAGAATATTCATTGAATATGCTTTGGAATATTCCTTGAATATACTTTTGGATAGAATATTCTCTGAATATGCTTTGGAATATTCCTTGAATATACTTTTGGATAAAATATTCCCTGAATATGCTTTAGAATATTCCTTGAATATACTTTTAGATAGAATATTCCCTGAATATGCTTTGGAATATTCCTTGAATATACTTTTAGATGGAATATTCCCTGAATATGCTTTGTACGAAGATAATGTTATCGAAAAGGGTTATCGTATCGAAAATTTTGCGCCGGGCCGCGCACGGGTCAAATCGTAATCCGGATCGAAAAAGTAAAAACACGGAAAATGTCCGGAATTATCAGATTAGATTAGGAAGGAGGTTTCGGAAGACTTTGGGGTAGTAAAAACGCAAGAAAGGTTGAGGTTGGATGATTCCCGGCCTTAGAAAATGATTTTATAATTATTCAGAAAATAATTAATAAATTCATAAATTAATATAAAATCATAAATACTCCAAAAATTATCAGAAAAATACCTTAATTATCTATATTTTATTCTGTACATAGTAAAATTAACATACTTATACTTTACCACATATAAACATCCACATAACAACACCAATCATCAGACAATTCACCAAAAATCACAATATAATTACATAATAATTATTTATATATAAAAAAATTACACAAATAATTCTCGAACACCAATAATCACATATGATTAATTACAAAATAATATCCAGTAGACTGAACCCATATATATATTTTATTTATTTAACTACTCAATAAGTACCCATTTAAATAATAAAAATATACGAGTCGTTATAATGAACTTGCTGATATGTCTGTTGATGAAATCTATGGGATGCTCAAGACTCATGAACTTGAAATGGAGCAAAGAAAGAAGAGGCATGGAGGGAAGTCTAAGACAGTTGCTTTAAAGGGTGAAGAAAAGCCAATTGTCTTTAGGAAGGCAAAAGGAAAGGCTCTCATCATACAGTCTGATTCAGAGTCATCAGATTCTTATGATGATGATTCCGGACCTGAAAATTTATCTGAAGTGGATGTTGATGCAGAGATGATGCAACTGTGTGCTCTTATGGTGAAGGGTATCACAAATATAGCATACAAGAAATTCATAAAGGGTAAGAAGTTTTCCAGGAAAGGTGGAAGTTCTGACAAGAAAGGGTTCAGAAAGACTGAAGGCAAAGGAGGAAAGTCTGACAGAGGAGACACCTCAAATGTCAAATGCTACAATTATGGTGAAAGAGGCCACATCTCTCCTGATTGCAAGAAAGGAAAAGGTGATAAAGGCCAGGCACTTATCACAAAGAATAAAAACCGGGCAGAGACTTCAGAATCTGAAGAAGAGGTGAACTATGCCTTAATGGCAAATGCTGATAGAAGTTCTGATGCTGCTAAACTAGAGGTACCTCTATCAACTCTTACTTTTGATACAAAAGATATCACTAAGTTGAGATTATTTCTGAAAAACATTTATATTAGCTATAGAGATCAGACTTTAGAGAATGAAAGATTAAAATCTGAAAATCTAAAGTACAAAAATAAAAATACCTATCTTGAAGAAGAGTTAGTCAAGATGAACACTATTAAGACAGAGAGAGATAATGATGTGTATGTTAAGAATGAATTGCTTAAACAGAATGATTATCTAAAATCTTAATTAGAAAAGAAAAGAGAAATCATCAAGACATGGACTAACTCAGGCAAAACAACTCAGAATATTCTAAGTAGTGGAAACTGGAAAGAGGGGTTAGGTTATAAAGATGGTAAAAGTGAGAAAGGGACTTTGGCAATTAAGCCAAAGGTAAATCCTATTAAATTTGTTGCAAAATCTGTTTTGTCTGATTTTGAAGAGATGAAAGACTCTAAAACAGAAGTCAAAGAAAAGTCAACTTCTGACAAATTAAAACAGGATAAACCACCTTTAGTAAACATTGGCTTAATGACTAAGAAGCAGCGTACAAGCTGAATGAGATTAAAAATGTGAACAAGGTCAAGGAAGCTAGGGAAAATAGGAATGGAAAGGAAGGTGTGAATAAAAGTAATAATTATATGCCTGTTCCTAATGCTCCTAGATAGAAATGCTATAATTGTGGAAACTCTAACCATCTTGCTTCTTTTTACAGGAAAAATAAAGATATAAACTCTTTACCTCCTAGATCAGGAGTTAAAAGTCAGTCTGTTAGGTTTAAACCACAAAATCCTTGTTTTCATTATGGTAGTTTATGGCATTCTATTTATACTTGTAAGGAATATCATAGTTTGTACTTTGATTGTTATGAAATAAAACCTTCTTTAAAGAAAGTTAGTGTAATTCCTTCTAGTGTAAATTATGATGCAAAGTCTGATAAAAAGTCTGATAAAAAGCATGTTAGCATAAACTCTGAAACTAAATCCGCTGCAAATGCTAACAAACTTAACAAGGCCAAAGGATCCAAGCAAGTCTGGGTCCTTAAAACTAATCATTACTAGTCTTTGTGATTGCAGGGCAACAGGAAAAACATCCTAGTTCTAGACAGTGGATGTTCAGGATATATGACTGGAAATAAAGCCATGTTTTCAGGATTTGCGGAGAAAGCTGGCCCAGGAGTTTCTTATGGAGATGGCAACATGGGAAAGACTCTGGGATATGGAAAATATCAATCTTGGAAATGTCATAATTGAATCAGTAGCTCTTGTCTCAGGACTTAAACACAATCTGCTAAGTGTGAGTCAAATCTGTGACAGAGGTTATCATGTGGATTTTTTTGAAGAACACTGTGAAGTTGTAAGTAATTCTACAGGAAAAATGGTTCTGAAAGGTTACAGACATGGTAACATGTATGAAGCCATACTTTCAACAAATTCTAATGGTTCTGCAATATGTCTGTTAAGCAGAGCATCAATTGAAGAAAGCTGGAATTGGCACAAGAGACTCTCTCATTTAAATTTCAACAACATAAATGAGCTAGTAAAGAAAGATCTTGTGAGAGGACTGCCAAAATCAATATTTGCTCTTGATGGTCTTTATGACTCATGTCAAAAGGCAAAACAAAGAAAATCTTCATTCTAGAGCTAGACTGAATCCTCAATTCTTGAGCCTTATCACTTACTACATGTTGATTTATTTGGTCCAGTCAATGTCATGTCTATTGTAAACAAGAAATATGCTATGGTTATAGTGGATGAGTTCACAAGATACACTTGGGTGTATTTCTTGCACAAGAAGAATGAAACTGCATCTACTCTAACTGATCATGTCAGACAGCTGGATAAGATAGTCAAAGATTATGTTAAAATAATAAGAAGTGATAATGGCACTGAGTTCAAGAATTCATTCATGGAAGAGTTCTGCAAAGAGCAAGGAATAAAGAAGGAATTTTCTGCACCTGGAACTCCACACGAGAATGGAATTGTAGAAAGAAAGAACATGACTCTTATTAAAGCTGCATGAACTATGCTTGATGAAGCAAAGCTACCAACCTATTTTTGGGCTGAAGCTGTGCAGACTGCTTGTTTTACACAGAATGCAACACTCATAAACAAGCATGGAAAAACACTATATGAGATGGTGAAGAAAAAGAAGCCAAATCTAAAATACTTTCATGTATTTGGATGCAAGTGTTTTGTTCTTAAGACTCATCCTGAATAGATGTCAAAATTTGATCTAAAAGCTGATGAAGGAATTTTTGTTGGATATCCACTTTCCATAAAAGACTTCAGAGTCTACAACTTAAGAACAAGGGTTGTCATGGAATCTATCAATGTATCTTTTGATGATAAAAATATTACTGGACTTGAAGATTTCAATGATCATAATCAGCTGAGATTTAAAAATGAAGATATAAATTCTGATTCTGTAAATTCTGATGACATAAATCCTGATCCTGTAAGTTCTGACGAGTTAAATTCTGATGTCATTGAAACTGTGGTAACTGCTCCAAAGGAAAATGCACATGTTCATGAGGAGCAAGCTGACGATCATACCACATCTGAAGACTCTCAAGAAGCATCAGAACCAGTCACTGGCTCCTCAAGTTCTGATGAGCCAAATTCTGACAATTCTGGAAACTCTAATTCTTCAATTCTTGAAGGATCCAACTCAAATTCTGGAATCTCAGAGAGCATAACTTCAGGGGGAGCATCAAAAAATGCTGATGGAGACAGCATGGATCATGGGGGAGGATCTAGTTCTAGAGATCAACTTCCATCTGCAAGGAAGTGGACTAAATCACACACACATGAATTAATAATTGGAGATCCTGAAATAGGTGTCAGAACTAGAATAGCAACAACAAATGAATGTCTCTATCATTCCTTTCTATCTCAGACTGAACCAAAGAAAGTGGAAGAAGCTCTTCAAGATGCTGATTGAATGCAAGCAATGCAGGAAGAGTTAAATGAATTTGAAGGAAATAAAGACTGGACCCTAGTGCCAAGACCAAAGAACATATCCATTGTTGGCACAAAATAGGTGTTCAGAAACAAAACTGACAGTGATGGCATAATTACAAGAAACAAAGCAAGGCTGGTTGCTGAAGGTTACTCTCAACATGAGTGTATTGATTATGATGAAACATATGCTCCAGTTGCTAGATTGGAAGCCATAAGAATCTTTTTGGCTTATGCTGCTCACAAGAAGTTTAAAGTCTTTCAAATGGATGTAAAGAGTGCATTTCTCAATGGAGAATTACAGGAAGAGGTATTTGTTGAACAACCTCCAGGATTTGTAGATCCAAAATTTCCTAATCATGTCTACAGACTTGATAAAGCACTATATGGCCTAAAGCAAGCTCCAAGAGCATGGTATGAAACTCCGACACAATTTCTTCTGGAAAGTGGATTTACTAGAGGAACAATTGATAAAACTCTATTCTATATCAACCATGGCAAGGACTTACTTTTAGTCCAAATTAATGTTGATGATATCATTTTTGGTTCTACAAATGCCAAACTCTGTGAAAAGTTTTCAAAGCTAATGCAGTCAAGATATCAAATGAGTATGAATGGAGAACTTAGCTATTTTCTGGGACTTCAAGTCAAGCAAAATGAAGAAGGTACTTTCATAAATCAATCCAAGTACACTAGAAATATACTCATGAAATTTGGAATGCTAGATAGTTCAACTGCATCCACTCCCATGGCAACAGCCACAAAGTTAGATAAAGATACTGGAGTATCAGTAGATATTACTAACTACAGAGATGCAGATTTTGCATGATGCAAAATAGACAGGAAAAGTACTAATGGAAGTTGCCAATTTCTTGGAGGCAGATTGGTTTCTTGGTTTAGCAAGAAACAAAAATCGATTTCCACATTGACTGTATAAGTAGAATATATTGCTACAGGAAGCTGTTGTGCACAGATTCTTTGGATGAAGAATCAGTTACTGGACTATGGGTTAGAATTTTCTAAAATACCTATTTACTGTGATAATCAAAGTGCTATTGCTATGACAGGAAATCCAAATCAACACTCAATGACAAAACACATCAGCATTAGGTACCATTTCATAAGGGAACATGTAATGGAAGTTACAGTGGAATTGTATTTTGTTCCAACGGATCAACAACTACCAAATATCTTCACAAAACCACTATGTGAAGCTACTTTTACAAGACTGGTAAATGAACTTGGAATGGTTTCAGGTTCTTTCTCAAAATTTGTTTAGTTTTTGTTCTCATACATCAGACTTTATGATCAGTGCTTACAGATTTTCTTATCTCAATGTAATTTGTGCTCAAATTGTATCATATTAAACACTGCATATTATCTGATGTAGTTCTATAAACTCTGAAAGTGTTTTGAATATTCTGTGACCATTCAATCCAATGAGGATTATTGTGTTAGATGCTGACTTAGTATGTTAGATATATTTGAGATGTCATGTCTAATATGTTTCATGTTTAGTTTGCAGATCTTAACAAACAGGAAATATCAGTACTTACTGGAATCAGTACTTATTGGAAGTCGGAACTTAAGGATATCAGAACTTAGGTTATCAGAAGATAAATATCAGAAGATAGATATCAGAACTTAAGTACGGGAGGACTTACAGTTAAGGAAGGAAGCTGATTTATAGGATAGAAGATCGAGACTAATACAAAAGAAGATATGCATGGAAAGAGTTAGAGGACTGAAAGAATTGTATAAGATATCTGATTGATATATTTTGGAAGACAAAATTATATTCCATATCAATTAGAAGTTATCTTATAACTGTGTACTATATAAACACAGACATTGGTTTACACTATATGTGTTATCATTATCGAGAAGATCATACATTGTAACCTAGCAGCTCTCGTGATATTTGTTCATCACTGAGAGAGAACAGTTCCAATATAACAGAGTTTATTATATTGAATATATAAGTTTACTGTTACTTGTGTTTGAAATCGATTTGATTGTATTAAACACTTTATTCAACCCCCTTCTACAGTGTTGTGTGACCTAAAAATTGGTATCAGAGCTTATCTGTTAACACACATATAGTAAAGATCCAAACAATCATGTTTGAAGAAGAAGAAACTCCAACCAAGCCCACCAAAACTGAAGAAACTAAAAACACTCAAATCCACAGTCGATATGAGACTATTAGGGTTCCCATACTGAGACCTTATGAGTATCCCATATGGAAAGTGAAGATGGCTATATTTCTGGAAGCTACAGATCCAGAATACCTTGACAGAATTAGTGAAGGACCACATAATCCAACCAAGCTCTCTGTTGTAGTTGCAGATCAGCCAGCAAAGACCATACCAAAGGAGAAAATTGAGTATACAGCTGAAGATATCTCATTCTTTGCCAAGGATGCAAAGGTAAGGCATTTGCTACATAGTGCCATTGATAATGTCATGTCAAACAGGGTAATTTATTGCAAGACTGCAAAGGAGATATGGGATGCTTTGGAGACAAGATGCCAGGGAACTGATACAATCAAGAAGAACAGGAGGACTATACTCACTCAAGAGTATGAGCACTTTGATTCAAAAGCTGATGAGTCATTAACTGAATTTTATGACAGGTTTGTCAAAATCTTGAATGATCTTTCACTGAGGAGGAATCCCCCAAGGTGGCTGTCTCAAAGAAAGGCAAAGGAAAGGCTTTCATCATAAAGTCTGATTCAGAATCATCATGTTCTGATGATGATGATTCAGAAACTGAAAGTTTACCTGAAATAGATGCTGATGAAGAGATGATGAAATTGTGTGCTCTTATGGTGAAAGGTATCACAAAGATAGCCTACAAGAAATTCAGAAGGGGAAAGAAGTTTTCCAAGAAAGGTGGAAGTTCTGATAAGAAAGGGTTCAGAAAGTATGAAGGAAAATGTACAAAGTCTGACAGAGGAGACAACTCAAATGTCAAATGCTACAATTGTGGTGAAAGAGGCCACATATCTCTTGACTGTAAGAAAGGAAAGAGTGACAAAGGCAAGACACTTATCACAAAGATGAAAAGCTGGACAGACTCTTCAGATTCTGAAGATGAGGTGAATTATGCTTTAATGTCAAATGCTGATGGCAGCCCTGAAACTGCTGAATTGAAGGTACCTCAAACAACTTATGTTTTTCATACTGATGATATTACTGAGTTGAGATTATATCTTAAAACCATGTTTATTAGCTACAAAGATCAAACTTTAACATGTGAAAGATTAACTTCTGAAAATCTTGCTTATAAGAAAAGGAATGACTATTTAGAAAAGGAGTTAGTTATATTCCATCAAACTCAGAAAGAAAGAGATAATGCTTTTTATGTTAGAGATGAAGTGCTAAAATTGAATCAATCTCTAAAAACTGAGTTAGAAAAAGAAAAGAGATTATCAGGACTTGGACTAACTCTGGCAGAACAACTCAGAATTTATTAAGTAGTGGAAACTGGAAGGAGGGCTTAGGTTATGAAGATGATAAAAGTGAAAAAGGAACTGAACAAATTGAGCCAATTTTTGTTAAACAAACTGCTAAGCCAAAGAAAAATCCTGTTAAGTTTGTAGCTAAAATTGTAAAGTCTGATTCTGAAAAGATGAAAGAGTCTGTAGCATAAGTTAAGGAAAAGTCAACTTCTGACAAATTAGAATAGGATAAACCAGCTGAAGTTAACATAGGCTTAATGAGAAAGAAGCAGCTTAAGCATAAGCTGAAAGAAATAAGGAATGTCACCAAGGTAAAGGCATCTAGGAAAAATAGGAATGGAAAGGAAGGTGTGAATAAAAGCAATAATTATATGCCTGTTCCTAATACTCCTAGAAAAAAATGTTATAATTATGGAAACTCAAACCATCTTGCTTCTTTCTGCAGGAGGAATAAGAATATAAACTCTTTACTTCTTAAGTTAGGAGTTAAGAGTCAGTCTGTTAGGTTTAAGCACAAAATCCTTATTTTCATTGTGGTAGTTAATGCCATTCAATTTATACTTGTAAGGAATATCATAGTTTGTACTATGATTATTATCAAATAAAACCTTCTTTGAATAAAGTTGCTTTAATTCCTTCTAGTGGAAATTCTGATGTAAAGTCTGATATAAGTTCTGATAAACAGCATGTTAGCATAAACTCTAATATTAAATCCACTGCAAATGCTAACAAACTTAAAAAGGCCAAAGGATCCAAGCAAGTATGGGTCCTTAAAACTAACCATTAGTGGTCTTTGTGATTGCAGATTGCAGGGCAACAGGAAAAACATCCTAGTACTGGATAATGGATGTTCAGGACATATGACTGGAAATAAAGCCCTGTTCTCAGACTTTGTGAAGAAAGCTGGCCCAGAAGTTTCTTATGGAGATGGCAACATAGGAAAAAACTCTGGGATATGGAAATATTAATCTTGGGAATGTCATCATTGAAATAGTAGCTCTTGTCTCAAGACTCAAACACAATCTGCTAAGTGTGAGTCAAATCTGTCACAGAGGTTATCATGTGGATTTCTTTGAAGAACACTTTGAAGTTATAAGTAATTCTAAAGGCAAAGTGGTTCTGATAGGTTACAGGCATGGCAACATTTATGAAGCCAGACTTTCAATAAGTTCTGATGGTTCTGTAATTTGTCAGTTGAGTAGAGCATCAATTGAAGAAAGATGGAATTGGCACAAAAGACTCTCTCATTTAAACTTCAACAACATAAATGAGCTTGTAAAGAAAGATCTTGTGGGAGGACTGCCAAAATCAGTATTTGCTCCTGATGGCCTTTGTGATTCATATCAAAAGGCAAAACAAAGAAAATTTTCTTTCAAGAGCAAAACTGAGTCATCAATTCTTGAGCCTTATCACCTACTGCATGTTGATCTATTTGGTCCAGTCAATGTCATGTCTATTGTAAACAAGAAATATGCTATGGTTATAGTAGATGAGTTCACAAGGTACACTTGGGTGTATTTCTTGCACAAGAAGAATGAAACTGCATCTACTCTAACTGATCAAGTAAGACAGCTGGATAAGTTTGTGACGACCTCAACCCCGGGGTCAGGAGTTGACGTCACCAAACACAATTACCAACAATATAAACAACAAGATTATTATTAAAATATACTAACTTGACGCCAAACCAAGATCCGATCCAGGGTCAAGTATGGTCCAGATTCATATTATTACAACTCACTTATTCAACATCAAACACACTCTAATTTTACTCAGCAACTCATCAGACCTCATGGCCTGATACAAACTACCTCCGAGGAGCCGGGTCCAGTGGGGGCGGAAACATGGGTCTGTCTGACTGGTCTTCTAGGCATCTGCGAGATATACATAACAGTTTGTAAGGGTGAGCATAATTGCTCAGCAGCACCAACATATGAATAACAGAATAAAAGCAGTAATGTAACGATAATAGGAACAGAGCTGTAATCTTGATATCAACATTTTATAATGAAAATCAGAGATAACTGGATATCACTAACTAGCATGCTTTATCAAAACAATATAGTAGTGTGCTGTGTAAATACCAGAGTTCAATTTTAGCATGCTAATCACTTTTATAAAACCGTTGTATCAACTACTCATACTTTTACGAAAATCACAAATCCAAATCAGATACGTAACGGATATGTGAAGATAGTTGATCAGGCTATCAACACCAGACGGCTCTAAATGCCATCCCATTTACCTGTTCCGGAACTCAGAGACTAGCTAGGTCTCTGACCTGCTGGACTAATCAGTTTTATATTGCGCGCAACCAAATTAGCCTCTTCTCCACCTCAATAGGCCTACTCTGGCCCCAATATATCCCATATCTGACCGTTTTATCCAGTTTTCAAAACACTTGCACCTATCTCATTTTCAAAATCATTTATTTAACCAGCACACATATAAAATCTATTTCGCAATCATTTCGTTCGAGATAGGTACCTTTCAAAGTTACTTCTCCCTAAAACAATTTGAAAATAGTGATTTATAACTACAGGGATACGTAACTTAAAACGTTTCTGTTCTATTACGAAAATAAAGCATTTAGCTATTCATATATACTGAACTATAAAAGAATAGTCAGGGGTACTTGCCTTGCAACGCTTTACAAAACCCTAAGTAGCTTTCACGCTGACTTCGATCCTGGGAAAACTCGACTGGGATCTACAAACACAGAGTACCCTAATTAGTTATACCGACATGCTTGATATTCTCAAATCCTAATAACCCAATTCGATAACCCGACTCGTATAGTTATTATACACATAATCACATAATCACGTAGAATATAAGTACGTACGTTTACAAATATAAGAAAATTTTGGCAGCAACTTTTTTGCTTATAAGACTACCCGTCGATTACAATCGACGTCAACAATCACAACAATCCACATTATCACTTCACCATTTTATACAACGTACATCCCAACACCAATCAAAATTAATTATTTAAGTCTAAAAATAGTTTACGTAATCATTTTATTTATTTATAAAATTTAGGACTCAGAACATCGTCATTACCGTCCACCGTTGACTCACCGAAGTTCATCGTCAACGGCGGCATAATTTATTGGCGCCCGATATAAAACAAGTTCCCAAATAAATTATACCGATTAATATTATTTTTCCCGCAACGAAAATTTTTTATTTCACGAATGATACTCATTTATTTCCCGGCAGAAAATAGGAAATACAAATTAAAGGCTGCAATAATCAAGCCCAACTGAAAACTCGGCCTAACAGTAGAGGCCCAAAACAACCAGGCCCAACTGTAAAGCCCAACCCAACCCAACAGAGAACACAAGAATAACCGCACAACACACTGCACAACCGCACACACTGCACAACTGCACAAACACACGCGCCACCGCGCCACACACACATGCACACACACATTCACACACACTTACACACAGGTACACACATATATATAACAATATGCATATACACAATTGAATAGCACAAATCGAACCAGCCAAGCAAGAAAAATCAAGCGGCAGCTCACCGGAAATGGGCCGGAAAAACAAGGACGGCGGCAACCAGGAGCAACAGCAATAAATAGGAGAACGAAGAGAGAGAATAGAGAGGGAGATAGAGATGAGCGAAGAGATAAACAGAGAGATTGATGTTTGTTATAAAAAAAACAGGAGTCACCCCCTTATTTCCTTATGATGCCGCGTGTCTTTTAATAGGACACGTGTCAGTTTTTATCCGGACCGCATCGAGTTTCTGGTTTGATCTAACCTTATAACGGTATTTGCGGTGAACAATAACTTGTCGAAATTGAACCAAAATGATTTTAAAATTTTCTAAAAATCCTGATATTAATAAAATAAAAATTTTATAGTTTTTAAAACATTTTTAAAATGCAACTCGTATCCGCATCTCACAATTAGCGAACCAAGCTACACTTAAAACAGTTTCAGAAAATCGCGAATATAATCTCAAAATGTTACAAATATCCCGAAGTTTATAAAAATATAAATTTTGTATTTTTAGAATAATTTATGAAACACCACTTATACCCGCTTTTATCGATTAAACGAATCAACGCACGGGTAAAATTAATCCCGAAAATTCCAAAAAAAATTTTAAAATTCTCAGAATAATATGAACTTAATAAGATATAAGTTTCATAATTTTTAAAGAATTCCTGAATTAAATATGGATTTTACAAATAAACACACTCAGAAAATCATTTAAGAATAAATAATTAATAAAATATTGATTTCTCAATTTTATAAAGTCCTAAAAATAATTACTAAAATTATAAAATTATAAAACCTATTCTAGAAATAATCCAAGTATTTATGGAATTAAAACTACAACAAAATCACTTTTACAAGCAAAATAAAATCATATAACTCACTAATAAATCACACAATTCAATCCCACATATCAACAAATCATAAATAATTAAATAACAATCAGTAACTGCTGCCAAAACCAATACACACCTTTATTTAATTATTTAAATCTTTATTACACTTTTAAATATTAAAATAAAAAGAAAAATACACGAGTCGTTATATCCTTTCCCCCTTAAAAAGATTTTGTCCCCAGAATCTGGCTTAACTAAATAGACGAGGATATTTATCAAGCATGTATGACTCTAGTTCCCAAGTAGACTCTTCTACTCGAGGATTTCTCCACAAAACTTTTACTATAGGAATTGACTTATTTCTAAGGACTCATTCTTCACGGTCTAGGATTTGAATCGGTTGTTCCACATAGGACAAATCTGGTTGAAGCTCAATCGGTTCATATTCTATAACTTGATTCGAATTAGAGATATAGGGCTTCAACATAGACACGTGGAACATATTATGAATGTGCTGCCACTTCAGTGGTAACGCTATCTCATAAGAAACCTTTCCTACTCTCTTTAAGACTTTAAAGGGTCCTATAAATCTAGGGCTTAGTTTACCCTTCTGACCAAATCGTACTAACCCTTTCCAAGGCGATACTTTTAGTAACACCAGAGCTCTTATCTCGAAGTCCATATCTTTCCTATGCAAATCTGCATACTTTTTTTGTCTATCTTGGGCTGCTTCTAACCTTTTCCGAATCAACACTATGGCATCTATGGTTTGCTGAATCAACTCAGGACCTAACATTTTCTTTTCTCCTACCTCATTCCAATCTTTTAGATAAACCTCTTAAAGAATTAGATAGCTTTACAGCGAGCGGCTGGAGCAGTATGGAGCCGATGAGCAAAGCTGTAGATAAGATAGAAGAAGGACAACGGTGATCTACACTTACGTCCATACAAAGCTTCATAAGGCGACATCCCGATACTGGCATGGTAACTGTTATTATACGAGAACTCAATCAAAGATAGGTGTTCATCCCAATTACCCTTAAAATCCGGAACACAGACTCTCAATATATCCTCTATGGTCTGAATCGTCCTTTCATTTTGGCCGTTCGTCTGAGGATGATAAGCGGTGCTCATATTCAACTTCGTTCCTAGACACTCTTGGAATTTAGTCGAAAACCTGGAATTAATTCTCGGGTATCGATCTGACACTATAGACACAGACACTCCATGTTTGGTCACTTTCTCATTCACGTATAACTTAACTAGCCTTTCCAACGAGTACCTTTCATTGATCGGAAGAAAATGAGCTGACTTAGTCAACCTATCAATGATTACCCAAATAGCATCATGATTGGCTCTCATCCTTGGCAATCCCACTACGAAATCCATAGCAATCTCTTCCCATTTCCACTGGGGAATCTTAAAAGGTTATAACAATCCACTCGGTCGTTGATGCTCTGCTTTCACCGTTTGACATACATGACACTTACTTACCCAATTGGCAATATCCTTCTTCATTCCTGGCCACCAAAAGTTTCTCTTCAAGTCTTGATACATCTTAGTACTACCAGGATGGATAGAAAACCTAGAGTTTTGCGCTTCCTGCAATACCTCGTTCTTCAATTCCGTTACATTAGGAATCCAAACTCTGGATGAAAATCTATACAAACCTTGACTATCTTTTTGAGTACACAACTCTTCTCCCGTCAAAGTGTCTGACTCTTGTTCCATAACTCCTTCTTGACACCTTTTGATCTTTTCCATCAATGCCGGCTGGAAAGTAACTTCATATAGTTGCTCTTGATTCTCACTAGGTACTCGGACCTCAATCTCCATTCTTTCCAAGTCTTGTGCTAATTCTTCCGCAATCTTAACCATATTCTGCCTTTCTTTTCTACTCAAAGCATCAGCCACCACATTGGCTTTACCTGGGTGATAGTTAATCGAACAATCGTAGTCCTTAATCAATTCCAACCACCTTCTCTGTCTCATGTTCAAATCCTTTTGCGTGAATATGTACTTCAGGCTCTTATGGTCTGTATAAATATCGCATTTTCTCCATATAAGTAATGATGCCATAACTTCAAAGCAAACACTATAGCTGCCAACTCAAGGTCATGAACTGGATATTTCTGTTTGTGAGGCTTTAACTGTCTGGAGGCATAAGCAATAACTTTATCATGCTGCATTAGCACACAACCTAATCCTTTCAAAGAAGCATCACTATAGATTACAAAGTTTCCCGTCTCATCTAGCAATGCTAACACTGGAGCCGTCACTAATCTTTATTTCAATTCCTGGAAACTCTCTTCACACTTTTCCGTCTAAATGAACTTCTCATTCTTCCTGGTCAAATTAAATTAATGGGGATGCAATCTTCGAGAAATCTTTCACAAACTTTCGATAATATCCTGCTAATCCAAGAAAACTTCTTATTTCCGTTGGTGTCTTCGGTTGTTGCCACCTTGATACGGCTTCGATCTTTACTGGGTCTACTTTGATACCTTCCTTACTCACCACATATCCAAGGAACTACACTTCTGTCAACCAAAACTCGCACTTGGATAACTTTGCATACAATTGCTTTTCTCGTAACTTCTGAAGGGCAATCTGTAGATGCATTACGTGATCTTCTGGATTCTTCGAATATATGAGGATGTTATCAATAAATACAATAACAAACGTGTCCAGATACTCCTTATATACCCTATTCATCAAATCCATGAAAGCCGCTGGCGCATTCGTCAATCCAAACGACATCACTAGAAACTCATAATGGCCATACCTTATTCTGAATGCAGTCTTGAGAATATCTTCAGGCTTTATCTTCAGTTGGTGGTAGCCAGATCTTAAGTCAATCTTTGAGAAGTAGCATGCTCCCTTAAGCTGATCAAACAAATCGTCGATGTGTGGCAAAGGATACTTATTCTTTATCGTCAACTTGTTCAGCTCTTTGTAATTAATACACAATCTCATACTTCCATCCTTTTTCTTCACAAATAACACTGAAGCACCCCACGGAGAAACACTGGAGTGAATGATTCCCTTATCCAATAGTTCCTGAAGTTGCTTAGCCAATTCTTTCATTTCCATTGGGGCCATCCGGTATGGAGCCTTAGAAACTGGTTCAGCTCCAGTAATCAAATCAATAGAGAACTCTATCTCTCGATCAGGTGGCAATCCTGGTAACTCTTCTGGGAAAACATCAGGGAATTCTCTCACTATGGGAATCTCATCCAAAATAGGGGTCTCTTTCTTCGTATCCA
Organism: Apium graveolens; assembly: GCF_009905375.1. Taxonomy (NCBI): domain Eukaryota; kingdom Viridiplantae; phylum Streptophyta; class Magnoliopsida; order Apiales; family Apiaceae; genus Apium; species Apium graveolens. The sequence continues at coordinate 188,299,114 of NC_133651.1, forward strand.
CCACATGAGCCAAGTACGCCTCACATCCTTGCCGCAACAGTCTCTTAGCTTGCATTACTGAAAGGAACTTTTTACCTTGTCTCTGTCCTTGGTAACTGATTCTTTTGTTATCGGGGGTGTACATAACAACTCTCTTTTTCTTACAGTCTATATTCGCCTTATATAAAGACAACCAATCCATACCTAAAATAATATCAAAGTCTCCCAACTCAAAAGGTATTAAGTCAACAGGGAACATATACCCTGAAATCTCTAGGGAACAACTAGGACAAAATTGATTTACGGGTACTTTATCTTTATTAGCCACTTCTATGGTCAAAGGTTCGTCTAGGTCTTCTAACATCAATTTCATTTTATTCACACAATTCACAGATATAAAATATTTGGACACTCCTGAATCAAACAAAACGTTAACAGGTACGGAATTAAGAGTAAGCGTACCTGCAACCACATCGGAGTCATGAACTGGAGACTTCTGGGTCATCTTATAAGTTCTAGCTCTAGCAGTACTGGTTGCTGGTCCTTTGGACACACTCCTTCCAACATTACCTTGGGTCACTGACTTGCAATTCCTAGCTATGTGCCCCACTTTGCCGCAGCTAAAACAAGTAACTCCTTGAATCTCAGATTTACACTCCGTGGAAAAGTGACCTTTCTTTCCACACTTAAAACAATTGATATTCTCTCGGCACTATCCATTGTGCTTCTTCCCACACGTCTTATAGGCAACCACTAGCTTACTCATCCTCGTCGGGGCAGAGTTAACTGAAGTAGTACCGGGTTTAGCCTGGGGAAAATTCTGCCTTTTGAACCTCTTATTCTTATTCTTGCCAAACCAACGCTGGAACTTCCGACTTGCTATTCCTGATTCTGACTTAGCGGGTCCACTTTCAAATTTCCTCTTCTTCTCACCCTGCTCCTTTGCAGCTAACTTCTGATCACTCTCTATCACTAGGGCATCCTGAACTACCGAAGTATAGGTCTTGAGTTGTAAGGCTACAACTCCACTCCTTATTTCTGGCTTCAACCCTTGATGAAACCGCTTCCCACATTGAGCTTCTAAACTCACATATTCCGGTGCTATACGGGCCAACTCCGTAAACTTTGCTTCATACTCTGTGACACTCCTATCTCCTTGTTTCAATTCCAAAAATTCTATCTCCATTTGACTCTGGAAACAGTCCGGAAAGTATTTCTCCAAAAACAACTCTGTGAATCTGGCCCAGGGAACTGGACCATCTCCTTCTAGGGCTCGCGTAGATTCCCACTGATAATTCGAATCATTCCATAGAAAATAACTAGCATAGTCAGTCTTTAAATCCTCACTCACCTTCATGAGCGCAAACGCCTTTTCCATCTCCTTTAACCATATCCTGGCAGCAATAGGATCTACCTCTCCTTTAAACTCTGGGGGCTTCACTGCTTGAAAAGACTTAAAACTAACACCCTGATTTGCCCCCCTCAACTCATGCTGCTACTGGATTTGTAGTTGCTGTTGTTGTATGAGCTGTTGTTGTTGTTGTTGTTGTTGTATGAGCTGCTGTTGCTGTTGTTGTTGTTGCAATTGTTGCTGCTACTGGAATTGTTGTTAATGTTGGGCCAGCTGTACAGACTGCTGACGCAACAAGTTCATCAATTCACTCAAGGAAGGATCCCCGGCAGATCCGTTATTGGGTTGAGAGTTTCTCTTTGGTGGCATCTCCTGAAACATAACAGTCATATATAAGAAAATGGATTGCTCCGACAGTTTATATTTATGCATCAGGAGAGCGTTGCCACTAAGACAATATTCTCATCCCCAGTTTAATTGGATTCGTCCTGAGTGAATGATTATAATCTAAAAAAAAGATGCCAACAACATAAACAACAATAATAATAACAATAATAATAGCAACGCACAATATATAAAAACTTAACAATAGCATAAAGCAGCTGAAATATAATAACCAACATAATCCAACTTGTACAACTGAAAATCCAAACGAAAAGAAACCATCCGAATACACACCAAAATTGGTTGTCATAGCAGCCTCGACTACTACAAACTTTCACAACATAATATACATATACAAAGTAAACAACTACAGATTTCCTAGAAGTCAACTCTGAGCTCTGCATCTCTCTGCTACAACTCTGTCTAGCCACTACCACTGCCACCAATGGAACCTAGCTCAAACACTAGCCAGTTCACTAGGTCCTGATACTGCACAGCTCTAAACTCTGAGCTAATAAAACGGTCAACAGATCTAGCCCTCTCTACAGCCATCTGGGTCAATGCTCGTACACGGGCCCGCACCTCAAGGGAAGGGGCAGAAATATCCAGGAAAGGTGCAATAGGTACCTGATCAAACTGAGTAGCAAACTCCGGACTCTGATCTCTGATAAAGGAAGTATTCACCGCTCGGTGAACATGGTAAGGGATCGGTGAAGAAGTACCACTAGGGGCCACAGGAGGTACTAGAGGTCTCATCATGGAAGAACTGGGACCACAGCCGGGAGGGAAATCCCTGACAGCAGACACAAACCAACGTACCCAACGGGGACGAGTACCGGATCCAGAGATGTCTCTCGGCACAAAGGAAGGAACTGGTGAAGGTGGCATAGGGGTCTACTCAGTAAAAAATCCGGGGGTCTCTCAGAATCTGAGCTATCCGAATCAGAGGGATTCTCCCGAGATGGAGAACTCGAAATCGCAATAGGCCACTGTCAACATAATAAATATACAGGGAAGACACAACCAGGTCAAGGAAATTCTATCAAAACATTTAATAGATGTCAGGGTAACCCCGTCGGAACTCTCGACTGATTCTAAAGGTTTGCTCCTCTATATGAGTTGCTGACTCATACCTAAAGACTAACGTTATCACCTACCCGACACAATCCCTAACCTGAATCGGGGACTTGAACCTGTAGCTCTAATACCAACTGTGACGGCCTCAACCCCGGGGTCAGGAGTTGACGTCACCAAACAGAATTACCAACAATATAAACAACAAGATTATTATTAAAATATACTAACTTGACCCCAAACCAAGATCCGATCCAGGTTCAAGTATGGTTCAGATTCATATTATTACAACTCACTTATTCAACATCTAACACGCTCTAATTTTACTCAGCAACTCATCAGACCTCATGGTCTGATACAAACTACCTCAGAGGAGCCGGGTCCAGTGGGGGCGGGAACATGGGTCTGTCTGACTGGTCTTCTAGGCATCTGCGAGATATACATAACAGTTTGCAAGGGTGAATATAATCGCTCAACAGGACCAACATATGAATAATGGAATAAAAGCAGTAATGTAACGATAATAGGAACAGAGCTGTAATCATGATATCAACATTTTATAATGAAAATCAGAGATAATTGGATATCACTAACTAGCATGCTTTATCAAAACAATATAGTAGTGTGTTGTGTAAATACCAGAGTTCAATTTTAGCATGCTAATCACTTTTATAAAACCGCTGTATCAACTACTCATGCTTTTACGAAAATCACAAATCCAAATCAGATACGTAGCGGATATGTGAAGATAGTTGATCAGGTCATCAATACCAGACGGCTCTAACTGCCATCCCATTGACCTGTTCTGGATTTCAGAGACTAACTAGGTCTTTGACCTGCTGGACTAATCGGTTTTATATTGCGCGCAACTGAATTAGCCTCTTACGCCACCTCAATAGGCCTACTCTGGCCCCAATGTATCCTATATCTGACCGTTTTATCCAGTTTTGAAAATACTTGCACCTATCTCATTTTCAAAATCATTTATTTAACCAGCACATATATAAAATCCATTTCGCAATCATTTCGTTCGAGATAGGTACCTTTCGAAGTTACTTCTCCCCAAAACAATTTGAAAATAGTGATTTATAACTACAGGGGATACGTATCATAAAATGTTTATGTTCCATTTCGAAAATAAAGCATTTATCTATTCATATGTACTGAACCATAAAAGAATAGTCAGGGGTACTTGCCTTGTAGTGCTTTACAAAACCCTAAGTAGCTTTCACGCTGACTTCGATCCTAGGAAAACTCGACGGGGATCTACAAATATAGAGTACCCTAAATAGTTATACCGACATGCTTGATATCCTCAAATCCTAATAACCCAATTCGATAACCCGACTCCTATAGTTATTATACACATAATCACGTAATCACGTAGAATATAAGTACGTACGTTTACAAATATATTTTTAGAAAATTTTGGCAGCAATTTCTTTGCTTATAAGACTACCCGTCGATTACAATCGACGTCAACAATCACAACAATCCACATTATCATTTCACCATTTTATACAACGTACATCCCAAAACCAATCGAAATTAATTATTTAAGCCCGAAAATATTTTACGTAATCATTTTATTTATTTATAAAATTTAGGACTCAGAACATCGTCATCACCGTCCACCGTTGACTCACCGAAGTTCATCGTCAATGGCGACACAATTTATTGGCATCCGATATAATACGGGTTCCCAAATAAATTATACCGATTAATATTATTTTTCCCGCAACGAAGATTTTTTATTTCACGAATGATACTCATTTATTTCCCTGCAGAAAATAGGAAATATAAATTAAAGGCTGCAATAATCAAGCCCAACTGAAAACTCTACCCAACAGTAGAGGCCCAAAACAACCAGGCCCAACTGTAAATTCCAAACCAACCCAACAGTGAATACACTGCACAGCCACACACACTACACAACTGCACAAACACACGGGCCACCGCGCCACGCACACATGCATACACACCTTCACACACACTTACACACAGGTACACACATATATATAACAATATGCATATACAAAATTGAATAGCACAAATTGAACCAGCCAAGCAAGAAAAAACAAGCGGAGGCTCACCGGAAACGGGCCGGAAAAACAAGGACGGCGGCAACTAGGAGGAACAGCAAGAAACAGGAGAACAAAGAGAGAGAACAGAGAGGGAGATAGAGATGAGCGAAGAGATAAACAGAGAGATTGATGTTTGTTATGAAAAAACAGGAGTCACCCCCCCTTATTTCCTTATGCTGCCGCGTGTCTTTTAATAAGACACGTGTCAGTTTTTATCCGGACCGCATCAAGTTTCTGGTTTGATCTAACCATATAACGGCATTTGCGGTAAACAATAACTTGTCGAAATAGAACCAAAATGATTTTAAAATTTTCTAAAAATCCTGAAATTGATAAAATAAAATTTTCATAATTTTTAAAATGCAACTCGTATCCGCATCTCACAATTAGCGAACCAAGCTACACTTAAAAGAGTTTCAGAAAATCGCGAATATAATCTCAAAATGTTACAAATATCCCGAAGTTTATAAAACCATAAATTTTGTATTTTTTAGAATAATTTCTGAAACACCACTTATACCCGCTTTTATCGATTAAACGAATCAACGCACAGGTAAAATAATCCCGAAAATTCTCAATTTTTTTGAAAAATTCTCAGAATAATACGAACTTAATAAGATATAAGTTTCATGATTTTTAAAGAATTCCTGAATTAAATATGGATTTTACTTATAAACATACTCAAAAAATTATTTAAGAATAAATAATTAATAAAATATTGATTTCTCAATTTTATAAAGTCCTAAAAATAATTATTAAAATTATAAAATTATAAAACCAATTCTAGAAATAATACAAGTATTTATGGAATTAAAACTACAACAAAATCACTTTTACAAGCGAAATGAAATCATATAACTCACTAATAAATCACACAATTCAATCTCACATATCAACAAATCATAAATAATTAAATAACAATCAGTAACTGCTGCCAAAACTAATACATGCCTTTATTTAATTATTCAAACCTTTATTACACTTTTAAATATTAAAATAAAAAGAAAAATACACGAGTCGTTATAAAGTTGGTCAGAGATTCTATTAAAATTATAAGAAGTGATAATGGCACGGAGTTCAAGAATTCAATCATGGAAGAGTTCTGCAAAGAGCATGGAATCAAACATGAATTTTCTAGCATCTGGAACTCCACAGCAAAATGGAGTTGTAGAAAGGAAGAACATGACTCTCATTGAAGCTGCACAAACTATGCTTGATGAAGCAAAGCTGCCAGCTTACTTTTGGGCTGAAGCTGTGCAGACTGCTTGTTTTACACAGAATGCTACACTCATAAACAAGCAAGGAAAAACACCATATGAGATGGTGAAGAAAAAGAAACCAAATCTGAAATACTTTCATGTATTTGGTTGCAAGTGTTTTGTTCTTAAGACTCATCCTGAACAGCTGTCAAAATTTGATCTAAAAGCTGATGAAGGAATTTTTGTTGGATATCCACTTTCCACAAAAGCCTTCAGAGTCTACAATTTAAGAACAAGGGTTGTTATGGAATCTATCAATGTATCTTTTGATGATAAGAAGATTACTGGACTTGAAGATTTCAATGATCACGATCAGCTGAGATTTGAAAATGAAGACTTAAATTCTGATTCTGTAAATTCTGATGACTTATACTCTGATCATGTAAGTACTGATGTCATTGAATCTGTGGTAACAACTCCAAAGGAAAATGCACCTGTCTAGGGGGAGCAAGCTGAAGATCCTACCACATATCAAGACTCTAAAGAAGCATCAGAACCTGTCACTGGCTCTTCAAGTTCTGATTCATCTAGTTCTGATGAGCCAAATTCTGATAATTCTGGAAGCTCTGATACTTCAAATCCTGAAGGATCCAAATCAAATTCTGAAGTCTCAGAGAGCATAACTATAGGGGGAGCATCAGAAAATGCTGATGGAGACAGCATGGATCATGAGGGAGGATCTAGTTCTAGAAGTCAACTTCAATCTGCAAGGATGCTGATTGGGTACAAGCAATGCAAGAAGAGTTAAATGAATTTGAAAGAAATAAAGTCTGGACCCTAGTGCCCAGACCAAAGAACAGATCAGTAGTTGTCACAAAATGGGTGTTCAGAAATAAAACTGATAGTGATGGCATAATTACAAGGAATAAAGCAAGGTTGGTTGCTAAATGCTACTCTCAACAGGAGGGTATTGATTATGATGAAATATTTGCACCAGTTGCTAGATTGGAAGCCATAAGAATCTTTTTGGCTTATGCTGCTCACAAAAAGTTTAATTCTTTCAAATGGATGTAAAAAGTGCTTTTCTTAATGGAGAATTGGAAGAAGAGGTGTATGTTGAACAACCTCCAGGCATTGTAGATTCAAAATTTCCAAATCATGTCTACAGGCTTGACAAAGCACTTTATGGCCTTAAGCAAGCTCCTATAGCATGGTATGAGACTTTAGCTCAATTCCTTTTGGAAAGTGGATTTCATAGAGGTACAATTAATAAAACACCGTTCTACCTCAATCATGGAAAGGACTTACTTTTGGTACAGATATATGTTGATGATATCATATTTGGTATATGCAAAGCTAATACAGTCAAGATATCAAATGAGTATGATGAAAGAACTTAGTTATTTTCTTGGCCTTCAAGTCCAGCAAAATGAAGAAGGTACTTTTATCTGTCAATCCAAGTACACCAAAAATTTACTGAAGAAATTTGGAATGCAAGATTGTTCAACTAGATCCACTCCCATGGCCACTGCAACCAAGTTAGATAAAGATACTGGTTCATCAGTAGATATTACTAACTATAGAGGTATGATTGGCTCTTTACTCTATTTAACTACAAGTAGACCTGATATCATGTATGCTACCTGTCTTTGTGCAAGATTTCACGCTGATCCAAGAGAGCCTCACTTAATAGCTGTGAAAAGAATTCTCAAGTACCTCAAAGGTACAGCTGATCTAGGATTGTGGTATCCTAGAGAATCAGATTTTAAGCTAATAGGTTACTCAGATGCAGATTTTGCAGGATGCAAAATAAACAGGAAAAGTACTAGTGGAAGCTGCCAATTTCTTGGAGGCAGATTAGTTTCTTGGTTTAGCAAGAAACAGAAGTCAATTTCCACATCAACTGCAGAAGCAGAATATATTGCTGCAGGAAGCTGTTGTGCACATATTTTTTGGATGAAGAATCAGTTACTGGATTATGGGTTAGAATTTTCAAAAATACCTATTTATTGTGATAATCAAAGTGCTATTGCTATGACAGGTAATCCATTTCAACACTCACTGACAAAGCACATCAGCATTAGGTATCATTTCATAAGGGAACATGTGATGGAAGGTACAGTGGAATTGCATTTTGTTCCAACAGATTAACAGATATCTTCACAAAACCACTATGTGAAGCTACCTTTACAAGACTGGTAAATGAACTTGGAATGGTTTCAGGTTCTTTCTCTAAATCTGCTTAGTTTTTGTTCTCAGGTATCAGACTTTATGATCAGTGTTTACAGATTGTTTTATCTTCATGTAATATGTGCTTAAATTAAAATTCATTAAATGTTGATTATTATCTGATGTGGATCTATATACTCTGATAAGTGTTTTGAATATTCTGTGACTATTTAATCCAATGAGGATAACTGTGTTAGATGCTGACCTAGTAGTCTTTAACATACTTGAAATCCCATGTTTGAATTAGTTGTTTATGTGGAAACTCATTAACACAAGCAAATTCTGATATTGAGCTTAGTCAAGTTTACTTTGTGTATCTTATTACTAAGTCACAAACTAGATTCTTGCTTCTTATCTGTCAAATTCTAATGTCAGTAAATCTTAAGGATGAACTAAATGCTGATAAGCCTCACTTATCAAAAGAAAAGAAAAGAAAAGAAAAGTCAAGTACTCCTTTGAGATCTAGAGTAAATAATGTGGAAGGGAAGACCCAATTGTATTGCCGGTATTAAGTAGTAAGCATTAGAAAAGCAAATAAATTTTTCTTGGTGAATTTTCACATTCTTTGATTACTGGAGAAATACTCTGATAATAGCATAAATTCTGATAAGCAGTTGTGACTCACTTACACTGAGAAGCCACTATAAAAAGGAATTTCAAAAGATACATAAAATGAGCACAAACAGTTGAGGTGGACTCTTGCATAAATTTGTTCTTGAGTAGACTTCATGATTAATGGCGGATTCTAAGCACTTTTCTTAGTTATGCCTTATTTCTAAGATGTACTGAAGTTTATCAGACTTTAATCTTTATCTGATATTCTCCTGAATGCACACACTTTCACTCCATATGAATGATGAAAATTACTGTGGTGATTAAGTTATTTTTGATAAACATTTAAGTGTCATTTGCATAAATTCCGAGGACAAGTTCTGATGATTAAACTCTGAAGAAAACAAGTCAGTATTTGTATGAAGAATCACAGAAAAAGATATTCACTTTTTGAGTACAGAATCCATATTCTGATGACTGTTAAAATCTGATATAAGTTAAGTTCTGATATTAAGGCTGTGTTCCCGAATCTAGGGTAGAAAAGAAAAGAATAGAAAATAACTAATTTTCCTTTCTCTCCTTATCTTTCCAAAAGTGGGAAGAAGATTTTGGAGACAAAAATAAAGAAACTTCTTCCCAAATCTGCAGCTTTCTTTTCCTTTCTTTCATAAAAGTTGTTCGGGAACAAGCTGAAGAAATGTATTCTTTACATTTCTTTTCTTTTCTCTCCAAAAAAAATTTCTGGAACACAGCGTAAATCCTGATGGAATCTTTGATGCTTACGTGGCATTATTCTTTACTTGACTTATTTGTGGTAAAAACTGAAACGGTAATATTTAATCAGAATATATTTAGGTGAGATAAAAACAGTCATAATCATTATGGGTTAGTGGTAAACGTGTATGTCTTGAAAAACTGCATGTGCACGGTAATTATTGCTTATTTCCCGTGCCCATTAACTCCTACCTTAACTTTTTACTGACTCTTCACACGTTGCCAGGTGTAAATTGTCTGCCATGCTTCAAAAATTAACTATTATCATATGGGCTGTATAAATAAGAGAGTTAAAAGATTTTCTAATCTTTTACCTACTTTTCTTGTTCTCTCATCTCTCTTATTTCTCTCACCCACTAATATTCTCTGAAGCAGTTTTTTTACAGGCATTTTCACAAACACCTTTGGCTACAGTTCGCCAAGCATTGCAACTACCTGAGAATTGCATTTATTCGACTATTGAGGAGCCAGTTCTTCAACATATGATGGCCAGTCTGGGGTATGAAAAGACATTGGCAAATCTGGGTCAATTGAAGAGACCTTATATAAGGAGGGAATGAAGTTTTTTCTTTGACTGCATTACAAAGGCCTTCGCCAACAAATGTTCTAATTTCGATGCAATCCCTATACTCAGTCAACAAATCGGGTATGCTCACATTAATCAAACTGATTTTGATTATGCAAGTGTTGTTTTAGGCTTTATTGGGGATAGGATGACAGAAGATAGGAATACTGTCTATTTTGCTAGATTCTGTTAGTTTATCTATAGTGTTTGTTGTTCTGATAAGCCCCAATTAGCCTGTGAATTAATTCCACCATTTAGACTAGCTAAAAGAGCTTTTAATGACTTATTATCTACTGATAATAAGAAGGCTGTGTTAAGACCCCACCAAATTCCTTTATCTGTCAAACAAGCCTTAATAACCTATGATCCAGTTACATACACTGCACTTTATCCTAATGTTCAACCATCTGAACCTGAACCATCAGCACCCACCACCACTACACAAACACCTCACACTTCTCAACCACAACCACAACCAACCATCAGAACATATTTCAAACCAACACAATCATCTCAACCATCATCACATACCATCAGACCTTCATCTTCTAAACCTTCTAAGAGGGCAAAGTCTGCTCCATAAAAGCGAAGGAAGATGATTCTTAGAGATGAATCTGATAGCGAAGAGGAAACAGTTGAAGCACAGGTTCATACATCAGAACCTGTGACAGTTGAAGCTGAGAATGTTACTTCTCCGAAAGAAACAGCAGCTCAAAGTTCTGATACTTTGAAAAGAAAGATATCTGTAAGTTCTGTTGCTGCGGAAGTAACTCCTTCATTGGCAATGAGATTGAATAAAATGAAGGCTAGGAGGTATTAGGCTAAGGCTCCATCAGAAGATATTGAAGAAGCTGAGGAAGGGGATCAAGAATCTCTGATCTCACAAGAACCAATTATCATTGAAGCCTTCCAGCTCAAGCCAAAGACACTGCTAATGATACAGTGGTTACCCCTTATGTCTCTCCTATTAAAGCTACAGATGATGCTAAAGAACAAACTGAAAACTCTGAGATAGATATTCATAATTTGAATATACCAAATGTTCTTTATCTGAAAGCTCCATCTACAGAAGTTCAGCCATCTACAGATAACTCTCCAATCTTAGATGCTGAGAGACCATCTACACCAATACTGGAGATAAATTCTGATGCTCAGAATTTAGATGATGTTATTCCTAACTCTCCAGTTGCATCACACACACTCGGGATGTCAGAATATAATGAGTCTTCCTCAAGTTCTGAAGACAGTATTTCTGTTGAGACTCCAGTTCCCATACTAGGCAAGGAAGCATTGGTGAAGAAATTAGTTGAAAAGGAAGCACCTATTCCTTGGGAAGATACTCACAGAGGTGTGGAGTGGACCAAGAAGTGAATTGAATCAGATTTTATTCCAAGCCCTAAAATTCTGATAGAGCATATTGCTAAAGCTGATGAGTTGCTCACAAATGCTGATTTCAAGACACAACTCAAGATCACAGCTCTGTCTACCAAACATCTTCAAGGTCTACATTCTTCTACTCATGAAAAGGTTGATACCCTAAAGGAACATGCTGATAAGCTAGATCTAGAGATATGTCAGACCTGCTCTTGAGAAAATTGAAGCCATTGAGAAGATTCAAGAGAAGCAACAAGCCCAAATTGATGAGGTCCTGGCTAATCAAGCTTCTCAGAAAGCTCAATTGGATGAGATCCAATCTTCAGTTAAACTTCTTCTCTCTCTCTTACTTCCCGATGATGCCAAAAAGGGGGAGAAGGTAGTTAAGTCCAAATGCTCACCTATTCAAATAATGAAGAAGAAGATGACAAAGGTAATGACCAGGGAAATTCTGATAAGAACAGAGGTCAAGGAAAAGTTTAAGGAAAATCTTCTTCATAGAACAAGTCAAGTTATGATGTTGTGAATGCTAAAAGTCTGAAGTCAAGTTCTGATAAGCATAGTCTGATGTCAAGATCTGATATTCTGAATCAGTCAAGATCTAAAGACTCTCAGAAGTTTTTACAAACTCTGAAGCTAAAGGGGAAGCAGACTACTGTTTATTACAAAGATCCTAAAATCTAGACACTTGATGAGGAGATAGATAGAAGATTATTTCTGAAACAAAATCCAGGAATGGATTTGGAAACTCTTAAGGAGTAAGAAGTTAGATTTGTAGCTGAGAAGAAAAATCTTAAGTCTAAAGCTTCTGATGCAAAGAAACCTCCAAGGCCTAAGGAAAAAGGCATTGTGATCAGGGAAAAGTCAAATTCTGAGACTTCAAAGTCCAAGACAAGATCACAAATTGAGATTGATCCTAAGTTAAAAGGAAAAGAAAAGGTTGGTGAACCTTTAAAGATTGATAAAAAGATAAGTTCTTCCGTTCCAGTCTATCAAGCTACAATGCATGATGATGATTTGATTGAAGATGAAACTGTTCAAATTCTGAAAAGAAGAAAGTTAATTGAAGAATCTAAAACAACCTCTGACACTGCTCAAGTTGTTCAGAATGAAGAACAGCAAGTTATAAAAGAAATAGCAAATTCTGATTAAGCTATCAAGACATCAACTACTGATATTGCTCAAGTTGATTTGAAAAAGATGACAATTGCTGATAAGAAGAAGCTGTTATGGAAGAAAGCTACTCCAGTTGAACCAAAATCCAATCTTATGATTAATAAACTCGCAACATTTGGTTTGAGAGCCAAGCAACCTAGAGATAGAGATGGATTAGGTTCTGATGAAGAAAAGATACAAACAGGAGTAGAAGTTACTCTAAGAGATCCTTTCATGTTGACAGATAAACCATATGAACAAATCAAACAAAAGCACCTTGACAAAGTGCTGTCTGTTCAAATTGTGATAGATGCTCATGATAAGGATAATCTAAAGGAGAAATTGATCTTATTTCTCAATGATGGACTGACTTACAGACTAGCTGATACTGATGTGCTAAAGAAGTCTGTCAGAGACCTTCAACATATTCACTATCTTCTGGAAGTAAAATCTGATGTTACAAGAAGATGGTTCGAATACATTTTGAAGGCTATAAGAGATCTACTTAGAATCTCTGGTACAAAGACTTCTCAGTATATACCAATGATTATTGAAGATGATGGAAGAGAAATTCCTATGCTGAAGAACTCTGCTAAGGTGGAAGTTATTCTGAAAGGAAGATGTTTATGTTATAATGAAAACTCTTCACATCCTAGAGTTATCAGACTTGGTGATGGACTTGAAAGAACATCAATTCAAGCTCTCAGAACAGCCATTTATCAAATTGGTGATAGTAAAGATGAAGAACTGATGCAGGTCAAAGCACAGTTAGTTGAATTTCTGAGAAAAGCTGAAGATAAGCCGGTAAAAGATTTTGTTAAGAATCATTATGGATTCAGATTGATCCAGTGATGTTGGTAAAGCTACAAGGACTGTAAGTTGTAGTTAATAGTTTAATTAAACTCTCATTGCATTTGAACTTAAATCTTTTTGACATCATCAAATCTATTAACTTGTATATTTTTGCATAATTTATAAGTTCGGGGAGATTGTTAGATATATTTGAGATGTCATGTCTAATATGTTTCATGTTTAGTTTTCAGATCTTAACAAACAGAAAATATCAGTACTTACCGGAATCAGTACTTACTGGAAGTCAGAACTTAAGGATATCAGAACTTAGGTTATCAGAAGATAAATATTACAAGATAGATATCAGAACTTAAGTACAGGAGGACTTACAGTTAAGGAAGGAAGTTGATTTACAGGATAGAAGATCGAGACTAATACAAAAGAAGATATGCATGGAAAGAGTTAGAGGACCGAAAGAATTGTATAAGATATCTGATTGATATATTTTAGAAGACATAATTATATTCCATATCAATTAGAAGTTATCTTGTAACTGTGTACTATATAAAAACACAGACATAGGTTTATACTATATGTGTTATCACTATCGAGAAGATCATACATTGTAACCTAACAGCTCTCGTGATATTTGTTCATCACTGAGAGAGAACAGTTCCATTGTAACAGAGTTTATTATATTAAATATATCTATCTACTGTTACTTGTGTTCGAAATCGATTTGATTGTATTAAACACTGTATTCAACCCCCTTCTACAGTGTTGTGTGACCTAACATAGTAGTCTTTAACAAACTATGTATCCCATGTTTGAATTAGTTATTTATGTGGAAATCAATAACACAAGCAATATCTAATTTTGATCTTAGTCAAATTTACTTCATGTATCTTATTACTAAGTCACAAACTAGATTATTGCTTCTTATCTATCAAATTCTGATGTCAGTAAATCTTAAGGATGAACTACATGCTTGATAAGCCTCACTCATCTGAAGAAAATAAAAAAAATTGAAATCAGGTACTCCTTTGATATCTAGAGTAAATATGTGAAAGGGAAGATCTAAGTGCATTGCTGGTATTAAGTTATATGCATTAGAAAAGTAAATTAATTTTTCTTGGTGACTTTTCACATTCTCTGATTACTGGAGAAATATTCTGATAACAGCATAAATTCTGATGGCAGTTGTAACTCATTTACATTGAGAACCCATTGTCAAAAAGAATTTCAAAAGATGCATAAAATAAGCACAAACAGTTGAGGTGGATTCTTGCATAACTTTATTCTACAGTAGATTTAACAATTCAAGACAGATTTTAAGCATTTTTCTTCGTTATGCCTTACTTCTAAGATATATTGCAGTTTATCAGACTTTAATCTTTATCTGATCATTTGCACATACACACACTATCACTCCATATGAATGGTGAAAATTATTGTGGTGATTAAGTTGTTTCTAATAAATAGTTAAGTATTATTTGTATAAATTCTGAGGACAAGTTCTGATTATGTTCTGATGATTAAACTCTGAAGAAACCAATCAGTATTTGTGTGAAGAAACACAGAAACATTCATTCACCTTTTTGAGTACAGTAGCCATGTTCTGATGACCGTTAAATTCTGATAATAGTCAAGTTCTGATGCAAATCCTGATGCTTACGTGGCATTATTTATTTACTTGACTTATTTTTTATATTTACTGTAACGGTCCTATTTTGAGAAAATACTTAAGTGAGATAAAAACATTGCTAATCTTTTGGTTAATGGGAAACGTGTTTCTTTTGACAACTGCATGTGCACAATTATTAGTGCACGTTTACCGTGCCCACTAATAATGTTTTGACTGTTTACATGCTGCCAGGTGTCAAATGTCGGTTCTGCTTCAGAAATTAGCCATTGTAATTAGTGGGGAGAATATATATGAGAGATAAAAGATTTTACAATCTTTTACCTACTTTCTTACTCTTTTCTAATCTCTTTTATTTTCTCTCACTCTCTATTATTCTCTAAAGCTATTTTCTCACAGGCATTTTATCAAACACTCTATACACGCACAACTTTTCACTTAATTTTCACAGAAATGGCACCTAAGGATCTTATCTATGATGGAGCCAAGTTTGTCACCAACAACTATATGGCTATTCTCAACAAGGACGAGCCTCTTTCAGAACTTCACTTTATTCAAGATTTTCTCGCTCGAAGTGAAATTGGGTATGCTCTGACCCAACCACAGACTCTCTCAGGCAAGTAAATTCTAGAGTTTTGGAGGTCTGGAGTCTATGATAATGGTGGTGAAAGTGGGTCCCCAAGCATCATTTTTACAACAGGGGAAGATGAGCACTTGGTAACTTTGTCCACTGTTCGACAAGCATTGCATCTTCCAGAAAATTGTACTTACAATTCACAAGTTGGGGAGTCAGTTCTTCAAAACATGATGGCAAATCTTGGCTATGAGATGTCTTTGTCCAAGCGGGGACAACTAAAGAGGCCCTACATCAGGAGGGAGTGGAGCTTCTGTTTCGATTGTATTACCAAAGCCTTTGCCAACAAATGATCAAATTTTGATGCTATTCCAATCATGAGTCAGCAAATAGGGTATGCACTTTTTAATCAAACTCATTTTGATTATGCTACTGCTATTTTGGGTTTTATAGGTGGTAGGATGAAAGAAGATAGCAACATAGTATATTTTGCTAGATTCTGTCAGCTTATATATAGTTTCTGTTGTTCTGATGCACCTCAAAACTTTAGTGAGTTAATTGAACCCTTTAAACTTCACAAAAAGGCTTTCACAGACTTATTATCTGCTGATAATAAGAAGGATATACTAAGACCCCTCCAAATTCCCTAATCTGTCAAACAATTCTTAGTAAATTCTGATCCTCACACATACACAACCATATATCCTGATGTTGCACCTACACACCCTACTACTTCTCAACCTCCACCAACCCAGCCTTCCCATACTCAACCACAGCCTACTATCAGAACCTACTATCAACCAGCACAATCATCTCAACCACAACCATTAGCACCTACTATCAGAACCTCACCTCTTAAATCCAAAAGCAAACCAACCTCTGGTACATCTCAAAAGGTGCCAGTTATAAAATCTGACACATCCTCTAGGCCCAAAACCAAAAGAACTATCTCTGTGCCTAAATCTCCATCAAGGAGAAGACAAAGGATGATCATGGTGATGACCAGGGAAACTCTGATAAGAGTAGAGGTCACAGTCAAGGAGAGTAATTGAGCAGGATTACTTCTCAACAGATAGGTTCTCATCATAGATTGACTGGTTCTACTCAAAGGAGGAATAAGGAAGGAAAGAAGCCTACAAATTAGGATGTTTTTTGTTGATCACAAATTCTGATGATCAAGTTCTGACAACTACTTCTGATGTAATGATTCAAGCTGGAAGCCAAGATTCACAGAAGTTTTTGTAGACTCTAAAATTTAAGGAAAAGAAAGCAACATTCTTTTACAAGATCCCAAAATTCAAACTATTGATGAAGAACTGGCCAAGAGACTATTCCTTAAGGATAATCAAGGAGTGGATTTAGAGGAATTAAGAGAAGAAGAAGCTAAATTTGCTGCTGAGAAGAGCAAACCAAAGTCAAAAGCTTCTGATGCTAAAAAGCCACCTAGGCCAAAAGAAAAGGGGATTTCGATAAAAGAAAGATCTGCCACAGAGATTCCTAGATCAAGTACTAGATCTCAAACTATTATTGATCCCAAAGACAAGGGAAAAGGAAAATTTTGGGAGACAGTCAAGAAACAGAATATGAAGATTCCTCAAATTCTGATGGATCATGTGTGCAAGATGGTTCAAGTCTTTGATGATACTGCTGCTGAAGATGAAATAGTTGAAACTCTGAAGAGAAAGAGGATGACAGAAGAATTTAAGACAGCTTCTGACATAGCTCAAGTTGTTCAGAGTGAAGATATTTCAGAACAACAAGCTACAGATGAAACTGCAAATCCTGAAAAATTCATCAAGATATCAACCTCTAACACCGCTCAAGTTGACAAATACAGCTTAACACTTGATCAGAAAAAGAAGCTGCTATGGATGAAAGCTACTCTAGTGGAACCTAAGACCAATCTAATGTTGAATCAACTTGCAACATTTGGGTTAAAAGCCAAGCAAGCTAGAGACAAGTTTGGATTAGGTTCTGACAAAGAAAAGATACAAACAGGAGTAGAAGTTACTCTCAGAGATCCTTTCATTTTGACACACAAACCATATGAAGAAATCAAACAAAAGCACTTTGACAAAGTGTTGTCTGCTCAAATTGTCATGGATACTCATGATGAATCAGAAGTTAAAGAAAAATTGATCTTGTTTCTCAATGATGGCAGAACTTACAGACTAGCAGATTCTGATGTGCTAAAGAAGTCTGTCAAAGAGCTTCAACATATTCACTACCTTCTGAAAGTAAAATATGATGTTACAAGAAGGTGGTCAGATTACATTTTGAAGGCTATAAGAGATCTTCTCAGAATTTCTAGGTCAAAAGCTTCTGAATACATTCCAAAAATCACTGAGGATGATGGAAGAGAAATTCCTATGAGGAAGAATTCTGCTAAGATAGAAGTAATTTTGAAAGGAAGATGTTTATGCTACAATGAATACTCTTCACATCCCAGAGTTATCAGACTTGGAGATGGACTTGAAAGAACATCAATTCCTGCACTCAGAGCAACCATTTATCAGATTGGTAATAATGAAGATGAAGAACTGATGCAAGTCAAAGCACAGTTAGTTGAAGTTCTGAAAAATGCTGAGGACAAGCTGGTAACAGACTTTACAAGGAATCACTTTGGATTCAGATTGATCCAGTGATACTGGTAAAGCTACATGTACTTTAAGTTGTATTTAGCTGTTTTAAATAATATTTCATTGCATTTGTACTTAAATGTTTTTGACATCATCAAATATATTAACTTGTATATTTTTCATAATTTACAAGTTGGGGGAGATTGTTAGATATATTTGTGATGTCATGTCTAATCTGATTTGTTTAGTTTCTGAACTTATTATCAGAATATCAGAACTTAACTGGAAATCGGAACTTACTGAAGACGGGAAGTTATCAGAACTTAAGGCGTCAGAACTTATATCGGAACTTAAGTGTGGATACACTTCAGGAATGAAAAGCGGCTGATTTATAGGAGAGGATCTGGATTAAACAAGTAAAGATATGCATGAAGAATTGGTCAGCTATAAGACTGTAGTAGATAATATCTGATTGATATATTTTAGGAAGAGATATATTTCATATCAATTAGAAGATAACATGTAACTATGTATTATATAAACACAGATTAGGGTTTACATTATAAGTGTTATCATTCACGAGAATATTATTCATTGTAACCCTAGCATCTCTTAGTGATATCTTACATCACTGAGAGAGTAGATTAAACCTACTGTAATAGAGTTTGATATATTGAATTAACTTGTTTTCTGTTACATACTTGTGTTCATAATCGAACTGATTGTAGATATTATATTCAACCCCCTTCTATAGTATCATTGAGGCCTAACATATAAAGTTAACACTGGTCCTTTAGTCAGGTGTAACAATTTAGATAGAAAATCTTGTAACACTCTGAAGAAGAAGCTTAGCTCTTTATCAACAAAGAGCCTAGAAATTTTGTAGCAAAACATTCTTAATTTTAATATAAAATTAAGTGAGTTTTGAAAAGATCTGTGTTATTTATTATTGCATGTTTAATTTCCGCAGTAACACATTTCACTACAAGATTTATTTACTTTGTTCAACCATAAAAAGCTCAAGAAAAGCATAAAACAGTAAAACACATTCACCCCCCCCCCCTCTGTATGTTATTCATTTCCTAACAAGTGGTATCAGAGCAAAATCTAAAAGTAAACAGATTCAAGATCTTGGAAGAATAAATACATAGAAAATCAGTAGCATCAAAATTCCTACCTTTGATAAAGCTAACTACACTCTTTGGAAAAAGAAAATGTTGATGTTCATCAGGATGGTCAATCCACTCTATATTCAGAATCTCAAAAATGGTCCCTTCACTCCTATGGTTAGAGTTGAAGAATCAACAGATGGTGATATGGTCATTCTAGCTCATTATGCTCCAAAAGACCCTTCTGAGTACTGTTAGGGCGAAAACACGCGCTAAAATTCACGCAAGTATACGTGTTCGCAAGTAGTATAAGATATAAATCATATTCATTCCCACAGAGACTGGTTTAGGTTAAGTTCAATTTATGCACCTATGCAACAATGTATGGTTATCGCTCAATGCTAAGACAAATAATAAATTGGGTTTTGATTAAACTAAAAGATTATACTAAATAGCATTAACTAAGAGAATTGAGGTTGAATTACTTATATGAGACAAACATGGGATTCTAACTTCATTACTACTTCATTCAAAGTCATTGTTCTTAATCTTAGCATGCAATGGTAATGACACTAATCAGATAACACTATCTTATATGTTAGCTACGCACATAATACGAATAAGCACAATTAATACTAGGATATCAATCAATCACCACAGACCAAGATATTGAAATAAATTAACTATAGAAATCCATAAGTAAATCCGTTAGAACCCCACGATAACGATTAGTTCATAATCGAACTCATCGTCACCATGTGTTCCAATAAAAGCATGATAATAAACAATATAAGAGTACTAGGGTTCACAGACAAATCGAAAACAAGCATCCAAGTATCGCCTAAATTAAAGAAAATAAAAGTCTTCTTCTCTATAGCCTTCTCGTGCTCTCTAGGTCTTCTTATTGCTCTCCCAGGTCTCCTTGTTGCTAAAAACATCTTTTTATTGGTATATATAGGCTCCAGGATGACCAGAACTCTCAAAATCTTCAATTTCGACTAAAATCAGGATTCTGGGGCAAAAACAGGGCCCGGTCAGCGCGGCCGCGCTGGAATAGTGTTTTCAGCGGTACGGGCGCTCTGACTCTGGCGCGACCGCGCTGACATTCTGGAAAAATTCTGACAATTCTTCTTTTGGCCGTATCTTGAGTTATGCTCTTCTGAATTATGCGATTCAACTGCCCACGCGAAGCTAACAAGATTCTCTACAACTTGAGAATGGCCTAAACTTCCAATTTTGATATCGTTTCAGTATATTTCTTTGAAAAGCTTCTTTCTTCCTTTAACTGATGCCTGAAATGCAATAACATTAAAATACATAAAAATTACCAACAACTTGAGTCCAAAACACCAACTTAAACTTGTAATGAAGCATTCCAAGTAGATATAAAATCCACTTATCACACCCCCAAACTTGAATCGATGCTTGTCCTCAAGCAGAAACAGACTCAAAACTACAAAACAAACCTAATGCATGAATGCAACTATGTGAATGCAACTAAATGATAATGCAATCGATCCCCTCAGAATAACCATAACCAAATGAATAAATTAATGTCTCTAAGAATGTAATTACTCAAAACAGAGCTCGAATAAATCCCATAAACCAACTCACAAACCAGAAATGTCTATATGTGGAATGCTTAACAGAAATACTACAGAAATACTCTCGATACTAGATCAATAACCATAACTTATCTTTCATCAAAACAATCACAAGTTTATAAATAGAATAGACGTTAAACACATAATGACTTTCAACACCTTATTTCTACTAGAGTTATAAAAGGATTCACGCTATCATTGAACACATAACAACATGCTTATTTGACCGTGCAATGAATGAGGTCTCAAAAGACTTATGCAATAATACCCATGTAGCGAACGTTAGGTTAGCGGATCCCAAACTATAAAAGCCTTAGGTCACTAGGCCCAAAGTCCCCTAGAACTTAATAACTCGAGTATTAAAGAGCTCACTCTTGATCAATTATGCATAAACACATACTTTTTTTCTTTTCTTTCTTCTTTCTTTCTTCTTTTTTTCAACAATTTCCGAATAAGTGCATTTCGCTCCATCTCATTCAACCCTAGAATACTCATAAAAATATGAGTCGGGTACTAGCCATTTGACGCCTAGCCTTATTCACAACTAGCAATGAAATCAAGTTTTTCTCTAGATAAAAAATCAGTGTATTTACGTCATTACGAGAATATCACAAATTCTAAATATAACCAAGTGATTAAATCTCAACAAAAAACAAGTATGATCATGATCTAGATCAAAAGCAACCCTATAAGACTTTGTGAACATATTTGTTTCTGGCATGCAAATCAATTCATTAGGACTTAAACATCCCTCTATTCGTCATCACCACACTCAAATCAACATCAACTTATCATATAACATAGTTCATCTTAAGGGGTCATGTTAATATGCATGCAAATGCAACTATATGAAATCACATAAAAAAACATACAAATATGTCCTATATGAACAATCATGCAACACTACGAATGAAATACAACTATATGCAACATGAATCTATATGAACTATATGGACACACACAAACTAATCCTTACATTATCACCCCCAAACTTAAAATTTTCAATGTCCTCATTGAAGGTAATAATAAGGATTTGAGGCATACCTAGTCGTCGGAAAGATCACCCTCCTCGGGTGGAGGATCAGGTGGCCAATCAACCTCGACACCAGTGGCTCAGAAAATAGTACCTAAAGCGTGTGTCAAATTTTCAGCAAAATGATGGTGAATGTCGTGCATGGCCTCCATACGCCTAGTCACTCGCCTGTACTGCTCATCACCAACACCAGTCCTATCAACTACCTGCTGCACATGAGAAGAACCATCTATAGGCACGGGAAGATCCATCCAGCCACTCTCTACATCATCAAAAATATATCACAACCCCATATCATGGGGTGCACCTAAGAATGAATAACTCAAGTGATCAGGCAGTCGGTTGAGCTCAAGTGTGGGAGCTTCTTCAATAGATGGTTCAAAACACTCCTGAGAACTTATCAGCTCTGCTAACCCAAGAGAATCGAATGACATATCCAACTTCCTCTTCCACGGAGGTGTATTCAAAATATGCAGTTGCTCTGCTCCTTCTTCCTCTTCAATAACTGATTCCCCTATTAAGGATCTCTCTAAGGTATCTGACTTTGGCAATTTCTCAAGCTCTGAATTCATGACAGAGTCGACCCACTTTATTTTAAAGCACTCCTTTTTAGCTGTGGGTAACTTTATTGCCTTGAACACATTAAAAGTGACCTTTTGATTGTGAACCTTCATCATAAGCTCTCCTTTTTGCATATCGATCATAGTTCGGCCTGTAGCCAAGAATGGTCTTCCCAAGATTATGGGAATCTTCTTATCTTCCTCAAAGTCCATAATTACAAAATCAGCAGGGAAGATGAGTTTGTCGACTTTAACCAAGACATCCTCCACCATTCCCCGCGGATAAGCGATGGAACGATCAGCTAGTTGCAATGACATGTATGTCGGTTTCAGATCAGGAAGACCAAGCTTCTTGAAAATAGACAAGGGCATCATATTGATGCTAGCTCCAAAATCACATAAACACTTGTCAAAAGATAAGTTTCCAATAGTGCAAGGAATAGTGAAGCTTCCAGGATCTTTAAGCTTCAGAGGCAACTTCTTTTGCAGCACAGTATTGCATTCCTCCATGAGAGCAATGGTCTCTAAGTCATCAAGCTTCACCTTCCGAGAGAGAATACCTTTCATAAACTTCACATAACTAGGCATCTGTTCAAGAGCTTCAGCGAAAGGTATGTTGATATGAAGTTTCTTGAACACCTCCAGAAACTTAGCAAATTGCTTATCCAACTTCTGCTTCTACAGCCTCTTAGGAAAAGGAGGTGGAGGATTGACCTATTTCTCCCCTATATTACCCTCAGGAGGAGTGTGTTCCACAGTTTTCTTCCTTGATTCCACCTCGACATCCTTCTGCACCACTTTTTTAGCCACAACTGCATCTTCTGAAACTTGAGATTTTTCAGGCTCTCTATCTTGCTGAATTTTGGGGCTTGCGACCTTTATAGACCTCAAAGTGATGGCATTTACCTGGTCTTCAACTTCCTTCTTGCCTGGATTGGCTTCTATATCACTAGAAAGCGTTCCTGGTGGTCGATTCAATAAGGCATTAACAATTTTCCCTATTTGGTTCTCCAGAGTCTTGATAGAAACAGCCTGGCTTTGGCATATAAGAGCTTGGTTTTTGGACATACGTCGCAACTCCTCCAATCCAGATTTTTCATTCGAAGATAAACATATATCATCAGTTTGTTGTTGAAGTTGGAGTTGTTGTCTTGGTGCAAATTGTTGCTGAATACCAGAAGAATTAAATTGCTTGTTTCCAAACTGTTGGAATGGTTGTTGCATCGCATTCTGATTGTTGCTCCAACTGATGTTAGGATGATTCCAGTTGTCAGGATGATAAGTGGCAGGAACTGGCTGCTATGATCTCTGAACGTTGCTCACAAACTGAGCCGAGTCACTAGATATAGCGCATTGCTCCATCGCATGCGGACCGGCACAGCTCACAAACACTGGTTATATGCTTAACACCATAATTAGCCAGTGAATCGATCTTCATAGACAATGCCTTTAGTTGAGCAGTGATAGCCGTAGATGTATCCACTTCGAGAATTCCTGCTACCTTTCTATGTGGCAATCTCTGGGTTGGATACTGATATTCATTAGCCGCCATCAGTTCAATTAGATCATAAGCTTCCTCATAACTCTTTTCCCATAATGCTCCACCTGATGTTGCATCAAGCATGAGTCTAGACTATGCTCCCAAACCGTTATAGAAGCAATTGATGATCATCCAATCAGGCATGTCATGATGAGGACACTTCCTAAGCATCTCTTTGTAGCGCTCCCAAACTTCATATAGAGAATCTCCTGATTGCTGCGCAAATTAAGTGAGAGCATTCCCGAGTGCAGCTGTCTTCGCCATAGGGAAGAATTTAGTAAGAAACTTATGAGCAAGATCCTCTCAAGTAGTGATAGAACCAGCTGGCAGAGAGTGTAACTAGCTCTTAGCCTTGTCCCTCAGAGATAAAGGGAATAGTCTCAGTTTCACCGCATCCTCAGACACACCATTGAACCTGAAGGTGTCGCAGATCTCTATGAAATCCCTAATGTATATATTGGGATCTTCCGTTGGAGAACCCCCAAACTGAACTGAATTATGTACCATCTGAATTATGCCAGGCTTGATCTCAAAGGTATTAGCTGTGATAGTTGGCCTAACAATGCTAGATTGAATGTCATTGATCTTGGGTTGAGAAAAATCCTTCAAGGCTTTCGTTCATGCTGCTGGATCTCCCATTGTAATGTGTACCTGAAACATAACAAGTAAACCGTGAAAATAAAAGAGTCTGAGTCAGTGAACTTTAATGACCATTAATAACACGCACATAAACTAAAAATTAACACCGAGTCTCCGGCAGCGGCGCCAAAAACTTGTTTGGGAGAAAACACGCGATAAAATTCACACAAGTATACGCGTTCGCAAGTAGTATAAGATATAAATCAGATTCATTTTCACAGAGACTGGTTTAGGTTAAGTTCAATTTATGCACCTATGCAACAATGTATGGTTATTGCTCAATGCCAAGACAAATAACAAATTGGGTTTTGATTAAACTAAGAGATTATACTAAATAGCATTAACTAAGAGAATTGAGGTTGAATTACTTATATGAGATAAACATGGGATTCTAACTTCATTACTACTTCATTCAAAGTCATTGTTCTTAACCTTAGCATGCAATGGTGATAAAACTAATCAGATAACACGAAACCAGTAAACACCAACTGTCGTTGTACGAATACCCTACTACCAGACATCCATAAAAGAGATAGAAGCTGAATAGACACCAATTATGTTGAGACCCTATATGTCTATAGAATTTGATAACATAAAGGTTTAATGCGCAAGTTATCTATTGTGATTACATAGGGCAAGTAAGATGGTTAAAATTACCTATGAATCATGCATAACAATTATACATGAACCTATGCTAGCATGGCAAATTCTAAATCTCTATATTCACTTTTGCTTCAATAGAGATTAACATGCTATCTTAAATGTTAGCTACGCACATAAGATGAATAAGCACAACGAATAATAGGATATCAATTAATCACCACACATCAAGATATTGAAACAAATTAACTATAGAAATCCATAAATAAATCTGTTAAAACCCCACAATAATGATTAATTCATAATCGAACTCATTGTCACCATGGGTTCCAATGAAAGCATGATAATAAACAATATAAGAGTACTAGGGTTCAATGACAAATCGAAAATAAGCATCCAAGTATCGCCTAAATCAAAGAAAACAAAAGTCTTTTTCTCTGTAGCCTTCTCGTGCTCTCTAGGTCTTCTTATTATTCTCACAGGTCTCCTTGTTGCTAAAGATGTCTTTTTATTGGTATATATAGGCTCCAGGATGACCAGGACTCTCAAAATCTTCAATTTTGACTAAAATCAGGATTCTGGGGCAGAAACAGGGCGCGGGCGCGCTGCTACAGGGCACAGCCGCGCTGGAATAGTGTTTTCAGCAGCGCGGGCGCGCTAGCTCTAGCGCGGCCGCGCTGACATTCTGGAAAAATTCTGACAATTCTTCTTTTGGCTGTATCTTGAGTTCTGCTTGTCAGAATTAGGCGATTCAACTGCCCACGCGAAGCTAACGAGATTCTATACAACTGAGAATGGCCTAAGCTTCCAATTCTGATCTCTTTTCAGCATATTTCTTTGAAAAGCTTCTTTCTTCCTTTAACTGATGCGTGAAATGCAATAACACAAAAACACATCAAAAATACCAACAACTTAAGTCCAAAACACCTACTTAAGCTTGTAGTGAAGCGTTCCAAGTAGATATAATATCCACTTATCAAGTACACTGAGCCTGAAAAAGAGAAAGTTTCCCTGGATAGTGGCTTACAGTTGATATTGATAGAGTCACTTGCCAATGTGATGTACAATAATATTGTCAACTATGACACTGCCAAGAGAATATGGGAAAAGATTGAAATACTCTATGAGGGAACTGAGAAATTTAGATCTAATCAAAGAAGGATACTGATTTCATAATATGAGGGTTTCATGGCGAAGCTAAAAGAAAGTATCACTGATGTGTTTGAAAGGTTCAACATGCTGATAAATGACTTGCCGCTCCATGATAAATACTATAAAGCTGAAGAGTGAACTTGAAGTTCCTGCTTACTCTCTCTGATCATTTGGAACAGAAAATCTCGGCAATCAGGGAAGGGAGAGACTTGAGCAGAATAACTCTGGAAGTCCTGTATGGAATCTTGAAAATATATGAACTAGAAATGATTCAAAGGAAATCATTAAGGTCTGGTCAAGGGCATGTTGTAGGTGGTTCAAGTGCCCTAATTATAAATAAAAGCTAGACCTCTAATGATGAGCCAAGATCCCAGATTCCAGCTGCCTCAACAAGTGAGCAAAGAACTAATGATTTACAAGAACAAGTTATTCTGGAACTGGAAGAAGATGAATTCTACACCTTGGATGAACTTGATGAGCTTGATCAGTCAATGGCCTATCTGGTAAGAAAGTTCTCTAACATTAGAGTAAAAAAGCCAAGGTTCTTCAAGGGTAAAGGACAGTCTTTCAACAAAGACATCAGTTGGAAAGGAAAAGGGAAGTACACATCTGATTGCAAAAATGGTTACATAACTGGATCTGTTGACAAATCAAAGATAAGGTGCTTCAACTATGATGAACTAGGCCATTTTGCTACAGAATGCAGGAAACCCAAGAAAGTAAAGAAAGACAAATCTTATCTTGAACTTGAATCAAAGTATAAAGTTATTCTGAAGAAATAGCAAAGCAAAGCTTATATTACAGAAGGAAAAAGTTGGGATGATTCTGATAATGATGAAGATGAGGAAGTTGGAAATTATGCTTTAATGGCCTTGGAGCAAGGAGAATCATCCTCATCAAAATCACAGGTACCAACTCTCACTACCATTGATATAAATGTGAGTCAATATAAGGAAACTATAGAAAAGATGAGCATAGAAATGTTTCACATACATACAAGTATGGTTGCTGCTAATGAAGAAGTTAGCAGATTGACAAAGATAAATGAGAAGCTTGAAAGTGAGAAACAAGAAACTGAATTGTTGTTGGTGGAGCTTGAAAATGTCATATACACACTGTCATGCACATAGACAAGCATGTTGAAATAAATAACTCAAAGTTTTGTAAATTTGGAAGTAATCTTAAAAACGGACAAACCGTTGTAATCTACCAAGTTTGGTAAGAATTTGATAATTCAGTTCATGTAGGCATATAAAGACCTGTCTCAGATGCTTGTGCTTATTTTTGGAAAAATATTGAACTCAAAGCAACATAAATAACTTGATTAAGTGTCTGATGTTTCAGATGTTTGGTAACTTCTCTCCAGCTTCAGATGTTTTAGAATCCTTCTAGTACTTAGCTTCAGCAGATTTGAAACTATATTATATTAATGGCTAACTCTGTTGGAAAATATACAGAGACCTGCAGATCTGTTAGAGATTTAATTGCTAGTCAACGGAATGGCTTTATACTGGGCAACCACAGGAGTATAAACTAAAACTTTTAAATACCCAGAGGCAGAGCAATTACCTTAAACAGATGCATTACGTTTTAGTTATCGATGTCCAGCTTTTCCATCAAAGTTCCATCAAAACCTTTTGGACATCCTGTTACAATATCAAACTAGTCCCACGCTTGCGAACTTTTTTCCCAATAGTATCACATTTCCCCCTTATTATCATCTTCTTTCCCTTTATCATATACCAAGTCAACATTTATCTAAAAATGAACAAATATAAAGGTAAATATAGAGTAGGCAGCACTGTAAATGACTAAATATAACAAATTAACTTGTTTCTTCTAATATTAAACAAATGAAACTTTATAATTTGTATATTCGACAAATCAATTCATAATATTACAAAAGTTAAAAAAAAGTTGTATAGAATTGTAATATCATACCACTGGTTACGGAGGTACTATTTCTTGGTGAGAAATTTCTTGGTCGGACATAGCTTGCAACTCACGGGCCGCGGCAACTCGGGGAGCAGTAGCAGCTTCAGGCTTCAGTTCGAATTATGAATCCTTTTCAGTGGACTGTTTTGAGCGGCTAACTATTAGAGACTCAAAAACCTAATCTGAATTTTGAGTTATGAATGGACTGGACCTATCCTAAAGACCTAAACTATGGACTCTCTTATGGATTTAGACAAGCCCAAATAATAAAAAGTACTTACCCAAAGTTTAATTTCTTAAATTAATTATTTATATGTTTATGATATATACATATATTATACAATATATATATATATTAATATATTATAATAATCGGTTCAGTTTCAATTTTTTCGGTTCGGTTTAACTCCAAAACTGAAACCGGAGTTTTAGTAACGGTTCGGTTTTTCGGTTTCTTGGTTTTAATTCAGTTCGGTTTTAATTGGTTTTTACTGGTTTCAGTTCAGTTTCAGTTTTGTTTCGGTTTTTATGCTCGGCCCAAAATTTGTTACTCACCTAGTTTTTCAGTTAAGGCAGAGAATGAAACTCATTCATACCCGAGTGGTAAAGAAGCGAATCAAGAGGCGGGACCCTCTGGCACCAAGGGTGTTAATCCCGATAAAAGAATAGGGCTTTGAACTTTATGAGCAGGTGTAGTGTAGATAGATTTAGTATGTAATTGAATAAAATGAAATTAGTTTAAAACATGTTAAGATAGTGGTTTGTAATAAAGAGAACTTTGTGAGACTTTGAATTCGGGATTGTAATAAATATAGTGATTTGTTCTTGTTTTCATACATTAACCTTAAAGATCCTGTATTGAAATTGAAAGGGTTGGATTTATGTTTGTATAATTATTAAGCAGGTTTCTATTATGTTGGTAATTGGAAAGTAACCCCCAGATCTAGACCCCGTATTTGGAGGGCGTTACACCTATTGTGTCAAGTACCGGTGGAGCCTACGGGGGAGGTTAACCCTGTCGAGGATGTTATATCATTTGAGCACGACTCTACTTCTGAGATGGAGGACCCACCTATTGATGACTTAGAGGATGACCCTACAGAGGATCCCCGGAGGATGAAACTGACTTCCCTACCCCTATAGCAGATGATGTTGAGGAGCCCCAGAACAATGGCGGTGATTGGGTAGACATAGAGATGTACCATCTCCTGACTGTTCGCCCTCCTACCCCTTACCCAGGGATACTAAGCCCCTTACCCTCTGCTGATGAGGACGAGGATGATGAAATGGAGGCACAGACTTACGAGATCCATGACATATCCTCCAGTGACCCGGACTCACCCCTGCCACTCCCAGTGACCATCCATGTGGCAATTCATGACTGGATTGTGGCTCAGCTAAATGCTGAAATCACTGCTACGTCTTTCCGTATTGTTGAGCTACATCAGGCATTATCCGCTGAGAGAGCTACTAGACTTAGGTACCTCGGGGACTTTAGGGCTACTTTCTCGGTCATAGCTCGCCAAGAGATTGACGGGATTGTGCTCCGCACTCGGGTGCAAATGAGGATGACTGTGATAGGAGGATACATTTCAGTAGTCGATGCGGAGTTGATGTTGGCTGGTGCGATGAGGAAGGTCAGAGACCTCACGTGCAGTGTGTAATATCCCATATTTTCAAATATTATTATTAGGATTATTTGGAATTATTTATGTGAATTTTAGTGAATTAGCTGATAATTGGAATTGATGTTTGGATGTTTATATGTGATATTATTTGAGTATTTACATTTTATATGTCCAGAATAAAAATATAGATAATTGTGATATTTTTTTTTGGTAATTTTTGGACTGTTAGATGATTTTATAATGATTTATGGATTTATTAATTATTTTCAAAATAATTACAAAATTATTTTATAAAGCCGGGAATCGTCCGACTTCAATTGTTTTTGTATTTTTACAACCCAAAACTCTTCCGAAAACTCCTTCATAACCTAATCTGATAATTCTGAACACTTTTCATGTTTTGACTTTTTCGATTCGGGGTACGGTTTGACCTGTACGAGTTCCGGTGTGAAATTTTCGATACGCAATTCATTTTATATATAGATAAAAGTCCATATTCTCAAAAGGCGAGACATTATTACCTTAATTTCGTATAAAGTATTTTATAGGAAGCTCTGTTTTGATAATTATCCAAATTTGGTATTGAAATTGCATCGTCTTTTCAGTTACTTAGCGGCTAGGTAACCTATTTTCGGATTCGATATGTAAATATAATTATCGAATTATTCATAAATAAAATGTGTGATGGGTCTTTCGGGTATGTGTTGTTGTATTATTAATTGTTTGTGATTTGTTGGACATGAAGATTAATTTTATAAATTAATTATCGAGCTGTATGAATTTAATTCATTTTAAAGTGATTTTATTGAATACTTATTCTCATAAATGCTAAAATTGCTCCTAAAATTATTTTTGTTATTTTGTAATTTTATTTATCATTTTTAGGAATTTATAAAATTTAGAAATCAGTATTTTATTTAGTAATTATCTTTAAATGATTTTCTGAATGCATTTAATTGTAAAATCAATATTAAATTCAGAAATGCTTCAAAAATCATAAAAGTTTTATTTTATTAACTTTCAAATATTTCGAGCATTTCAAAAATTATTCCGGCAATTTTCTGACTTTTATTCACCCACACATTTATTCGTTAAATCGATAATTGCAGGTACATTACGCATCATTAAAAATATTGTAAAGAATTATGAAAATTTTATTTATTTAAATTTTAATTACTTCGATAAATTTTAAATGTTATTTTGGGAAAATTTCGGAATTATGATACTCGTAATTACTCGTCAGATATTCCAAATTTTGAGTATCGTGTTGTTCGTTAATTCATAAGTAATAAAACGAAATAAAGAAGGGGGGTAGATTATTTATCGGGTTCAACCCGTCTATTCTCTTCAACCCTCAATCAATCTCTCTCCAATCTCTCTGTTACCTCTCTCTCTCGAATCTCCTCTTACTCTCCCTTATTCCTTTGATTCTCTCGCTGTTTCTCCCCCTTACCGTCGCCTGGGTTGGGTTTTTCTGGCTTATTGTTCGGTAATAGCTCCGACTTGATACCCTGTCCGTTTTCTTCGATCGCCACCCCAGTTCAACCACCACCGCCTCCGCTATTCCGGCGAGATGGATGGTGCGTGTTGACCCGTGTGCGTGCGTGTCTCCTGCGTGTATATATATATGTGTTGTATATCTATGCATGTGTGTGTTCGTGTGGGTGTCTCTGTGTGTGTGTACCTATGTGTTCGAGTGTGTGTGTTGTGTTTTTCCGGTTCTCGCTCTGTTTTTCCAGCCGTCCCTTTTCCTTTTTCCGGTTGCGTGATGGTGTTCTCTGATTATACGCGCGTTTGTGCTGTTGGTTGGGATGTTATTAATATTTTATTAGTTTTCTGCAGGAAATCCTTTGAATAATATTCATGAAATAAAAATGAATTTTGTGCGGAAAATTATATATTTAATCGGTGAGGTTCGTATGGAAACCCGAAATTTATTGGGTACCGACGAACTTTACCACCGTCGGCGATGAGCCTCGGCGAGCCGACGATGGGCAATGATGATTTTTATCTGAGTCCTACGTTATTAAGTAAATAAAAATAGTTAGTAAATCGATTGCGAAACGAACGCCTCTAGACTCGGAAAATATTCCGCTTTCAATAAAAATACTTTCGAGACCCAAATCCTTTTGTTTCGAAAGGTTACTTGTTTTACAAGTCATTCTAAGTCGATTATTGATCGATAAATCGTATTTTGACCCAATTTCAGTTTTAAACGTACCGAGTCATGTGTGATATGAATTATGTGATACGTGATTTATGTGTTTACGTGTTATTTGAATTACGTGTGTATGTGGATCAATAGTTCTGTGTTTGTCTGTATATTTTTATGTGTGGGATATCGTATGGGTAGATGATAGGCTTTTGACGCGTAGTTCGTCGAGTGATTATCGATTAGACGATTAAAGTTGTATATTTTAATTATAGATGCGGATCTCTCAAGTTGATCAGGACAATAAATTGGATAAAGAATGGAATGAAATGGCATTGGATATCTAGCTTCTAGCAATCGCAGGAGCAACATATCAGTAAAGTGTTGAAAGGAAAGACGGTGATGTTTTGAGACAGAATGTCAGAATAGATGCGTCTTTGTGAGTGTGACTAACTGCTAAAACCCAAAGGCAAGTATTTCTATCATCACTTATTGTTCAAGTGATATTTATTATAAATCTTTTGATGCAAGCATTGCTTTCCCTATTCTCATTATAGAATCGATAAATGTTTTCATATCGCTGAATTAAATAATTATGTTTATGCAAATACTCATCTGCTATTCTATGTTCAGAATAGTCAAGTGTTTTTATTTATCCAATTATCGGATTTATAAATGTTTTGGATTTTGAGAAAAGTGATTTGGTTGCGAATATTCCTACCCAAGAATTGGGGGAATAAAATTATTTCGGGTGTCGATTATCATGACCCCATTTCAATAAAAGGTTTTAAGATTGGATCATAATTGCGTAAGTGACCGGGACGGACGGTCCAGCAGAGGGCTATTTTTAAGTGCCATATGAAATATTATGACACAATTTTTGCCATAGGCAGGTATATTGCCTTTTGTTTGAGTACTCATGTTTTTGGGGTCACGTTTCTATGAATCATGACCTTGTGCTATCACACGGGCTGATCAGCATGTGATAGTATGTCCGTCGGAGGATGATTCCTGATCTAAATTATCATATTATATTTGATATCCATAGAATATATGATTTATCAACTGTTTCTGTTTTGGAATAATGTTGAAATGCAGTTTTGATTCAGATTCTGATTTATGCTGATACTTACGTTGTTGTTAAATATCAAAGGTGGTATTAGTACAGATGATTGGTGTTGACTTCAGTATGGGATGTTGTGAGCATCAAAGTTCGTAGTGATATCTAATTTGATATGATAACAAAATAAGTATTAATTTCAAGAGTTCAATTTTGAGTAAAATTTATGATTCAATCCATAATCAGTGTTTCATGTTATTGTTGTTTACGATATTTCCGTAAACACTGTTTTACGAGTTTTATTCTCGTCAAGATTCAAAGTATTGCTGAAGCCTTTCGCTCAAAAATATCAAAATGGTTTTGAATACAATTAAGGAATCAATTATGGGATTCCTCAACTAAAATTTTATTATTCAGCAATTATGATTTTAAATGTTATGCTCTAATGCAGATGTCAGTTTTATATCAAAACGACCATATATATATGTCATAATGATCTTGTTGAGCACTTCTTTCGCTCATACTTTCCTGTTTTTAAATTTAACCTCCTGTGAGGATTAGCTTGCGCTGTTTCGCTGCGTAATTCGAGGAAGCAAAGAAGAAGCTTTTGGAAGGTGGTTGGTCCAGGGTTTGCGGACTAGTGTAAGTTTTATTGTGTAAAGTTGTTTATATTATACTATATTATAGTTGTGTATTTTATTTGGGCCTAGTATACTTCATTTCGAAGTTATACTAGTGGGTTTAGTTTTGAGTTGGAATTTATTGAAAAGAGTTTCAAAAGAAAGTGAAAAATTTATTTGTGGAATTTGGATATCTTGTTTCTAGAACTGTAACCTTAAAAGATCTTGGATTAGTTGGGGTCATTTATGTCAAATATCTTCCGCTGGCATTTATTTATCGATTAAATAGGTTGTTTTGGATTGAGGTTTCTTCGTGACGACCAAATCCTCTGACCCCGGATTTGGGGGCGTTACACAGTGACATAGATTGAGGAGTGCAGTAGTTGTATATGGACCTTGTAAGGGTTGGGTGACTTGTCACCAATTTTATTAGGAAAACTTATAGTAGATAGCATTCTTAGGCATCCAAGGTTCCTGATTTATATATTTGATATTCAGCATTCAGGAATTATGTATCGGTAATTTGTATTCAGGACGTATGTATTTCGCCCAAAGACATAGTCTTGGAGACCTTGTTATATATTATCTACCAGTTGTTAAGAAATTGTTTTACTTTATTAATTCCCCTCGATGAAAGCATGCCAAATATATAAGTGCATGCGTACGTACAAATGCATTAATTAAAATATAAATATATGCAACTTTATTAACATCATTTTCATTATCAGAATGATGTCACCCCGTAGAAGAGGAACTAGGGCTCAGCCTGCAGAATCTGTTAATCAAGGGCAAGACGAACATGACTATGTTATAAATGAGGAAAGTGAAGAAGACATAGACTTTAATGAATTTGATGAAGAAGGATATATGGAAGAAGAGGCTGAGGATACCCACCAAGGGGAAAACCCCACGAATGAACTTATGGATCTTTTAAGGGCAAATATGAACCTACAACCCCTTCCACCACCACCACATGTTGCTCAACAAACTGTTGTTACCACCTTCATGGAATTTAAGTCCCTCAAACCCCCATAGTTTCTAGGATCTGCCGACCCCGTTGAGGCACGGGCTTGGCTTAAGGAGATAGAGAAGTCTTTCGAGATATTAGGTGTTGAAGAGATATAAGACCATCTTCGCCTCCTATATACTAAAGGGGGAAGCTAACTATTAGTGGGATTCCAAGCGTAACCTCGAGACTGATGTTGTGATCCCATGGGATATATTCATACAGTTGTTCTTAGACAAGTACTTCTCTAGGTTTATGGAAACTCAGATGGAAATCAAGTTTCTAGAGTTAAAATAGGATTTAATGACAGCGCCGGAGTACGAAGCAAAGTTAACTGAGTTGTCACAGTTTGTATCAGAATTCGTGAATATAGAAGAGAAGAAGGCGCGAAGGTTTCATCTTGATCTGAAATAATGGATTCGAAATCGAGTGGCAATGTTAGAGCTGATAGATTATGCAGCCCTAGTACAAAAGGCCTCGATTGTTGAAGAAGGCAGTAAACAGAGTTTGAAAGAGAAGGAAAGTAGGAAAAGGAAGATAAAAAGTCAAGGAGGAGGGGGAACTAGGAATAGGAGCCTTCCGAGTAGGTTTGTTAGGGGAGTGGTGTCCCAATCTGCGAGAGGCCACAGGTTTAGAAAGGCCCCAAGTGAGAGTGTTGGCCAGGGCGGCGGACAATCCAAAGCGACATTTCACAGTCAACCCCGTGCCCCTATACCAGACTGCCAGACGTATAGGAAGAAACACTTTGGAGTGTGTGCCCAAACAGGACACCTCTCCAATAACTGTAATTGACCCAACGTAACGTGTTTCCAGTATGAGAAAGTAGGGCACATGAGGAACAATTTCCCGGCACTAAGGCCTCCAGCCTCAGGAATGAGCAGAGCTACATCCAACAAGCCTCTAACTGCTAGGACTTTCAACATGACCGTTCAGGATGCTGTCCGAAACACAGATGTGATAGCAGGTAACTTTTTTTTAAATTCAGAACCTGCAAATGTCTTATTTAATTCCGGAGCGACCAAGTCATTTATATCTTGAAATTTTGCTAAGAAAATAAATCTTTGTACCTTTACGTGAGATATCACAATTAGAAATAGAAAACCAAGAGATCATTCATGTTAATCAAGTACATCCTAGATACGAGTTGAAACTAGAAGGGGAAGTCTTTGAGGTTGACTTAATCCCATTTGTGTTAGGAAAATTCGATGTGATCCTAGGAATGGACTGGTTATCAAGTAAAGGAGCGCAAATAGATTGTGAGAAAAAGAAAATAAAAATAAGAGTGCAAGATGGAAAGAAGATAGTGTTTAAAGGTCAACGATATACCCAGAAATTTCTAACCATGGTCTAGACAAAGAGGTTGTTAAAGAAAGGTAATGAGGCTTATTTGGCCTATGTAATGGACACTAAAAAGAAGTCCTTGACATACATGACATACCCGTAGTGAATGAATTCGAGAATGTTTTTCCGAAGGACTTACCAGGGTGGCTACCCGACGGAGAGATAGACGACGGGATGATAAGACCAAGTGTGTCACAATGGGGTGCACCGGTATTGTAGCATGAGGCTATGCATAGTCTATCGAGAGTTGAACAAACTGACCATCAAGAATAGGTACCCTCTCCCTAGGATTGATGACCTATTCGACCAGCTTAAGGGTGTTGTGCACTTTTCCAAAATAGACTTGAGGATGGGATATCACCAGTTGAAAATCAAGACTGAAGATATATCAAAGACTGCCTTTCGCACTAGGTATAGACATTTTAAGTTCTTAGTCATGTCATTTGGGTTGACCAATGAACCCGCAGCCTTTATGGATTTGATGAGCAAATTTTTCAAGAAGTACCTAGACATAAGTGTCATAGTATTCATAGATGATATTCTAATCTACTCAAAGACAAAGCAAGAAGACGCGGAACATTTGAGGATAGTCTTACAGATCTTGAGGAATGAGAAGTTGTATGCCAAGTTCTCAAAATAAGAGTTTTAGTTAAAGGAAGTCCAGTTCTTAGGGCATGTGGTGAGTAGTGAAGGAGTTCTAGTCGACCCCGCCAAGATAGAGGCGGTATCCAATTGGGAAAGACCGACTACCTCAACCGAGGTTAGGAGTTTTGTGGGCTTAGCAGGATATTACTGGAGATTTGTTCAAGACTTTGCCAAGATAGACGACCCATTTTGGCTTACCCGGAAGATGGATTAGTTTGTGTGGATGGAGAAATATGAAGAAAGCAATTTGAAAAAGAGACTGGTGTCAACACTAGTACTCGCTCTCCCCGATAGAAAGGGAGAGTTTGTGATATATAGCGATGCCTCGCATAAGGGGTTAGGATGTGTGCTCATGCAGCACGGAAAAGTGATTACGTATACCTCTCGGCAGTTGAAGGAATATGAGATAAGGTACCCTACCCATGACTTAGAGTTAGCGGCCATAGTGTTTGACCTGAAAATCTGGAGGCACTACCTTTATGGGGAAAAGTGCGAGATTTACATAGACCATAAGAGACTAAAGTATATTTTCACCCAGAAGGAATTGAACATGAGACAAAGGAGATGGCTAGAGCTGATTAAACACTATGATTATGAAATCCTGTACCACCCAGGTAAAGCCAATGTGGTGGCTAACACCCTCAGTAGGAAATAGAGACTTAAAATGATAATGACATCTGAGGATTTGGTTAAGAAATTTGAAAAGATGGAGATTGAAGTGAGGATAATCGGTAAAAGATCTGAAGGACTACTTGCCGAGAAAAATAC
This sequence comes from Apium graveolens, assembly GCF_009905375.1. Lineage (NCBI taxonomy): Eukaryota > Viridiplantae > Streptophyta > Magnoliopsida > Apiales > Apiaceae > Apium > Apium graveolens. The sequence continues at coordinate 188,336,813 of NC_133651.1, forward strand.
GAGTGTGTCAGAAGAAGAAAATGAATGAAGAAAGAGAGACATTGACCGGTGAAGAGGTCAAATGCGAGAAGGATGAGAGAGGGATCATGAGGTATGCATCCCGAATTTGGATTCTGAATATGCCAGAACTAAAAGATGAGTTACTACATGAAGGGCACAGCTCGACGTATTCCATGCAACTAGGAAGTACGGAAATGTACCATGACCTAAAGGAATATTATTGGTGGCCTAACATCAAGAGAGATATAGTAGAGTGGGTCAACAATTGCTTGACTTTTCAGAGGGTAAAGGCTGAACATCAGCGACCGAGTGGACTATTACGGCCCCTGGAAATTCCAAAATGGAAATGGGAGCATATAGCCATGGATTTTGTGACAGGCCTACCAAGGACTAAAACCAATCACGATGCCATATGGGTCATCATAGATAGACTGACCAAGTCCGTGCAATACCTGCTAATTAACGAAAGGTACACCATAGACAAGCTAGTGGATATTTACCCGAGAGAGATCGTAGTAAGGCACAAAGTTCCCGGTTACCATAGTGTCAGATAGGGATCCAAGGTTTAACTCTCAATTTTGGAGAAGTTTTCAAGAATGCGTAGGCAGTAGACTGAACATGAGTACAACTTACCACCCCAAACGGACAGGAAAAGTGAAAGTATCATCCAGACCATAGAGGATATACTAAGGATCTGTGCCATTAACTTTAAAGGAAGTTGGAATGAACAATTACCCGTGATTGAGTTTTTCTACAATAATAGCTATCACGCTAGCATAGGAATGCCCCCATATGAAGCTCTTTACAGAAGAAGATGATGTTCTCCTTTATGTTAGGATGAAGTTGGAGAACAAAAGATTCTAGGGCCCGAGTTGGTCCAGCAGACCCAAGGAAAAGTGCAACTCATCAGAAAGAGGCTGGTAGCGTCTCAAGACAGACAGGAGAAGTACACCGACCAGACTAGGAAAGATAGAGAGTATGAAGTGGGAGATTCAGTACTGTTGAAAGTATCTTCATGGAATGGAGTGATGAGATTCATAAAGAAAGGGAAATAAGTCACAGATTCATTAGACCCTTTGAGATCCTGAGGAGGATAGGACCTCTAGCTTACAAGCTCGCCTTGCCTCCTAACTTGTAATAAGTGCACAATGTGTTCCATGTGTCAATACTAAGGAAATACCATGCTTATGCGCAACACATGATAGAATATGAACATGTAGCCTTGCAGCCAGACCTGACCTACATTGAGCAACCGGTGAGAGTGATGGACCAAAAGAAACAAGTGTTGAGGAACAAGACAGTCAAGCTGGTCAGAATCTTGTGGAGTGTTTCCCAGTAAAGTAATTGTTTAAGGGGGGTTGGATATAATTACTAAACAAATCGATGTATTATGAAAGTAAAATAAGCACAAATGAATCAAATAACCGTTTATATTAATCTTTAATAAATTGTTACAAAACTCTCTCAAGAACAATATTCTTAATAGCTGCTAGGTTATTCAAAATACTCGAGTTAAGCACTTATCACTTATATTGTGATAACCTATTATGTGTTTATATACTACACAACTATAATCAATCTCTATCAATTATAAGATATGTTACAGTATAACTCTTCTACTTTCTATACATATCTAAATCAACTACGATCCTATAAATCAACAACTTCTGATTTATCTCGCAACTCTGACTTGTCATTCAAGTCATTCTCAATGGATAAGCTGATCAACGGATATATGTTATAGCTTTGACGGATATTCATATGTAAGTATCAAAGGATGACTGAATAGATTATCAACGGATGATAATGAAGCTTCCAACAGATAATCATATCCTGACGGTTGATCATATCCTGATTATTAGACAAATCCTGATTCTCGACTTAGCCAATTCTCAACAATCTCCCCCAATTTATGCTTTGCAGAATAAGCATAAATTCTAATAAAAATGTCTAGTGCCAAAACCAGATAGAAAAAATATATAGTGTAAAACATACTTTGATCTTCATTTTTCTTGATAAACTCTGTAGTATCTCTGAACAAAAGCTTTAACTCTGTCGTCAATCTTTTTCAACATAATATCTTCTAGATTGATTTTCGAATTCTTCTCATACTCTGTTTTATCATACAATTGATAGATAGTAGCTCTTAGACTTCTGATTTGAGCTTTTACCGTCATTATTTCTTCTAGTGACACATAACAAGTTCTTTTTCCATCAGGATTCATGGTTATATGCTTTTGAGTAAGAACATTTTCAATGACAGCTCCTCATTTCTTCATGTTGACTTCTTGCCCTCTGAAATTTATGTATGTAGGAATATATGATCAAAAATAATACAACCAACATTTAGTATCATTTTTCTGATGTTGGAAAGAATCATTTTTGATCATTCCCTTGATGTTCCATCTTCAACTCTTAGCAAATAGTGAATATATTTCAGTTCCTTTGTCGACATGATCATCAGTTCATCAAGTAAAAGAACTTGAACCTGATCATTTTGCAATAAGAGTAAGATCTTCTGTTTGGGTTCAGAACCATCATGTTTGTCAAGTATAATCTTCACAGCTTCAAGTCTGTCCAAGTGATCAGCAGTTACTTCCTGACCAGGAATATCGGTAAGAGTGAAGTTCAACAACTTTGAACTAACAAGTTTAACCTCATGATGTCTTATTTCATCTCTTGTGAATGGTTCAATCAACTTGAGATTCTTGGCTTGTACTGACCAAGACTGCTTATCTCCCATGGTATTAGAACCAGGTAAACCATATATCCTCATACCTCTAGAAGTAAAGCTCAATATATCATTACAAATAAGATCATCAATTTTTCTCCATTTGTATTTGTTCTTGATCTTTGGAAATACTTGAGCTTTCCTTTCTTCTCTTTCATATAAGATCTTCATATCCGTACTCCTCCATCTATTCCATTCAGATCTTCTAAGCATATTTTTGTATGCTTGATTTGTTTTGTCAATAGTAATTTTGATTTTTCCTTCCCGTGTCCTTTCTTCTTTGTCAAAAACCATTTCTTCTTCCTTGAAGCTTTCAGCATTAAAGGCTTCAACATAAGCAGAAAAAATCTGTAAATCCATCCAAAATAGAATTTCTTCTTCTTCAATTTTAACAGAATCAGGAATAACTATCACTCTGTTACTGTTAAAAAGAGAATCCGAACTTGTATCTTTGTTGTCAGGAATTGAACTTGGAGTAACAAGAGCAGCTTTTAATTTAGATCCATGTGATCTACCCTTATATACTTTAGTTGATTGTGTACTTTGATTTTGAATATCAGATCTAGTTTAAACTATCACACTATCAGAGGTCTTCTTTGCTTGCTTATCACTGTCATCATCAGGATTGACATTTTTCCTCAAAACTGATTCAGGTTGACATTTTGTCTTTGGTACTATCATCCCCTTTTTGGCATCTAGACTTTCTAGAAGAGAGAATAACATCCAACTTAAAATTCGTAGCATTCGGACCAGCTTCCAAAGTTGCCAGCTCCTTAGACATTTGATCTTCCTTAGCTCCTATGATAAATATCCTCTTTATCAATCCATTATGTTTGTTGGTACCTTTAATTGTCACAGATCAACAATCTCTTCTCTAAGATCAACATTATCTTGCTTGAGTGCCGAGACAGAAGAATGCAATCCTTTGATTAAAATTGTTGTGGTCTTGATAGATGCTTTCATATCATAATTAGAAACCAAATGAAGAGCATGATCAACTAAAGTCTGAGAGGATTCCAGAGAAATCTTCTCACTAGGTAAGGTCCAAGAATGATTCCTTTCATGAGTTCTATGACCACTAAGAGTAGGAGCATGACCAGATGATGAACCAAAATTAGACAATTTAGATGCTTCTATTCCATCTTTCAGAGCAGCATCATCAGGATTATCATCATCATCAGAATCTCCAAACTCATCATCAGAACCAGAAAATGACTTAGGATTATCATAAATAGCATCAGGAACTTTCCCTTTGAGCTTTAAATCAATATTTGACTTAAAAGGTGTAGTTACTTGTGATGAACCTGAAATAAGGGAACCAAAACTGAAATCATTCTTTTCTTTTAAAGTGATCTCATCACTTCTCACACACATATTAATTTCAATAGTAATATCTAGCTCACTTTTGTCACTCAAATCTATCTCACCTTTTGCCAGTACCGAAGACTGCCTCATAATAATTCTATGTTTCTCTTGATCTTTTCTCACATTCTCATTACAAAGGCTCAACTCACTAGGAAATGAAGAAATAAGAGGTGGCAAAGAGGAATGGCCTATAGTCATATAAATAGAGGTATCCCTATCAATAGGTCTATTTATAATCATTCTATCAGATAAAGAAAGAATTGTACCTTGAGTGTTAGAGACTATTGGTATAGCTTTGAGTGGTTGCACCAAAATGGCTTCTGTGTCATCCTTAGAAGTGACCAGTACATTAAGATGTGTAGAATCAGGAACATCTTCATCACGAATTATCCTTGTGTCGGAGATTTAATGTTTTTCTGGAATTGACCATATGTCAGGATTTGTGTTGAGTGGCATTTATGACACTTTATAATGCTCTAATATGCTTTGAATTGATATATTTGTACTCAAGTTGTTAAGTATTTTAACGTGTTTTCTAGTGTTTTTGCATTTCAGGCATTAATTTGTGAATCAGGTGAATTAGCATTGTTTTGGTGCTAATTTGGTGTCAAGGTGGTGTTAGAATAAAAGCTCGTGGAAAGCCAGCTCGAAGCAGCAAGGAAAAAGATGAAATCTGAGTTTTCCCAGAAGGACGGCGTGCCCGCGCTGTGATAGTGCGCGGTCACGCTAGGATTCCAGAAGGGCAGCGCGTGTGGCGCCCTTCAAACCCGGGTTAGAAGTTTGAGGTCCACAACACATATATAATACATAACCACGGATCGTAACAGGTTAAAGTATGAAAACAAGCCACGACCTTAACTTTTATTACAACGTACCAAATCCCAACTAATTTAACTTACAACTGATAAATAAATTATTCTTACAATCTTACTATCTCACTACCATATAAAGCTCCTGCTAGCTCGATCCAACCCATCTAGAATCCAAGCTCGTACTATGGACTGAGAAACCTCGTTATCAACCATATCATTTTTAACAGTAGAATACATAAAAAGATTCGCAAGAGTGAGCTAACTAGCTCAGTAAGTCATAATAATGATAATTGAGGGTAAACAATGTTCAATTGGAAATGATTCAGAAGAATCAAGTTTCTTGTTAAATATTCATTAGAATTGGATATTCATTTTTAAATTTAAAAACCAAGGTTAGGCTGCTGATCAGTCACGTACTAACCCCGAGCAAGGCACACGGCTCTGCTCTATAAACTAGATCCAAGGCACACATTGGCCTAAGTCGACCACGAATCTGGTCTGACCACGAATCTGGTCCATATAAAGAAAACTATCAAATTATAAAGCAATTCAATATGATAAACAATATAACTCAATCAAAAAAGATCATAATCAACAGTGATGATATATTTGTATAAAGACATGATGCGATTCATGAGTACACAAGGGTGTACCAAAGTATGTATAAGAAATGGCCTTCAGCCTGTAGGAGAATCAGGTATTAGATGAACAATGATTTTACAGGGTTTAGTTCTTTAATGTTACAAGCTATGGCTGAGTATAAAAGTTTCCGTATGTTCAAACAATTCTGTTCCGGTGTTTGGTGTATGGTGGATATGTATTTATGGAGTAGTATCATATTTGTGTGGTTTAGGATCTGGTAAATCAACGAGGGATGGTTTACAAGGAATAAGGCTTACGGCTCAAAGATCAGATGATGTGATCCGGGTTCAAGGCTGAATGATTCAAAGTACTTACAATATAAACTAGAGTTACTTTTAATACTAAGAATATATCACGAGAGAATTTAGAAATATTTGCAATATGTCTCGAGAAAGGTTCATAAGTACTTGCCTTATCACAAATAATTCCAACTTCACTTGTACTTCTCTAATGATTCTATTTAACAGCTACTTTTTCTATGCCTCGCTTCCATTCACTGATCACTTGCTTTATTTTCTACGCATCGATTCCATTTTCTGATAACCTTCTTCCCTTTTTCTATGCCTTGTTTACTCTGCTAAGCATCATAAGTATCTATTACTATTCACCTCACTTAATTCTAATCGTCACATGGATGTCATAAGATTTCATCTACCCTTCGTCTCATCCAAATCCGATTTACGGATTGAAAATTACGACTAAAATAGTTAAACAATAAACACATAGCCATATAACACATCAATCAGATCACATATAACATATAGCACGTAAGATATTCAATGAAAATACTTTTCCGGAGAAGATTTGATGTTGAAATGATTTTTCGGAGATTTAATACGAATTTTTAAACATTTTTCGGAATTTAAACGGGCCGTTAAATCATTTTAAAACAATAAACAGGGTTCGATTGGCCGAATCTGGCTTTAAAATAATTTTATAATAATTATCGAGCTTTGAAAACAATTTAAAATAATATTTTAAAGCTCGAAACTATTTTTCAGAATTTTTAAATCAAAAGAAGTAATTAAATGCAATTAAATAATCAATTGAATTAATTAATAAATAATTAAATCAATTAAATAATTAATATTTAAATTAATTGACCAGTTATATAATTAATAATTAATTAAAATTAATTAATTAAATAATTCAGATTTATTTTTGAATTTTTTTAAATAATTTAAAAGTATTTTTGGAATTTAAATAAATAAATAAAAACAATTTTTAAAATAGAAATTCCAGGGGGTAAAGTGTAAGGTTTTGAAACTTTTGATCGTAATTTCAAAAATGTAAGGTTTTACAAATTTGGTACTAAAACTGAAACTTGGAGAAACGTCAGGGGTAAAATTGCAATTTCTGCTACCCCCGTCGTCTTCTCCGGCCAACTCGCCGGTTTTCCACCGGAATCTTATCCCCGTGCTCAGAACTCGTTCAGCTTGTGCAGAATTGAAGGGTGGTTTCCGAGGAATTTATCTCTGCAATTATATTCATCAAAGAACTCGTTTCCTGGCCGTGATTTGCAAGCGAAGTTCGCCGGCGGCGAACTTCATTTCCAGAATCCGGCGCGTGAAAACGGGGTTATTTACTCGATCTAATTACATGTGCAGATTCCTTTCAACCTTATAAACACTCTGGCATACTCAGTTGCATCCCAGAATTCATTAATCAAAATCCCCCAAATTCTAATCAAGAACATTCAAAGGTTTAAAACCCTAATTCTGAATTTGGAGAATCAAACACATATTTGAGCATGTTATTGAAATCCAAATCAGTCATATAATATATCAAAATCATCAAGAAAAAAGCTCTACAACATGCAATCATCAAATCATACAAAAAATCTCTCGAACAAAAATTCATAATTTAATCCAAAAATAATTCAAAATTAATAAAAATTATAGAAAACTAACCTTTGATTCTCCAGTTGTAAGGCTTATTGATTCTGATAGAACACCTCAAGACCTTCGTTTTGAGTACTTTAGCTTTCCATTCGGAATCCGGTAACGCCTTGAAATTACAGTTTGATTCTCAGAAGTTTATATGACTTTACTATTTTTCTCTGCAAAATTATATAATTATTGACTGCAAATTATTTTTCTGTTCAAAATAAATTACGGTAAGGGCAATTTATAATTACGGAATATTGGTACCCCGTTGGATCATATCGGATATAAAATATTATGTTTATCTGAGAAAACAGATCCAAAACGGTACCGGTTTTGGGATAATTCTCCAAATCTGTACAATTTGTACTGCGGTCTTCGTCTCAGCGCCTGGTTACACGTACTACGAGGTGATAATTATAATAGTTTAATAAAAGATCTCGTTTATCGAAAATACGTGTTTTATTGATTTACCGAAACAAATTTTGTATCGAAAATATTGCGCCGAGACCCGCATAGGACAAATCGTACGCCGGATCGAAAAAGTCAAAACATGGAAAATGCTCGGAATATTACAATTAGGCTAGGAAGGAGTTCTCAGAAGAGTTTCGGGTTATAAAAACGTAAAAACGGTTGAATTCGGTTGGTTCCCGATTATACAAAATAGTTTATAAATACTCAGAAAAATAATTTATTAAATCCATAAATCATTTATAAAATCATATAACATAAAAATTGATAGAACAATATCACAATTATCTATACTTTATTTTGGACTTATAAAAATTAATATACTCAAATTATATCACATTTATACATCCAAACACAGATACCACTTCATAGATAATTCACCAAAAATTCATATAATAATCACATAATATTTATTTATTAACAAAAATAATTACACGTCATATCCCGGATATTACATCCTCCCCCCTTAAATGGATTCTGTCCTCAGAATCACTTAAGCAATAACTCAGGGCACTATTTCACGTATATCACTCTCTGAACCTTAGGTTATTCTTTCAACCCTCGGGTATCCATAATAATCTTACTAACTTTATTTTTTAACACTTTCTCTTCTTTTCTATAATCCCTATTGGATTCTCAAGATAGGACAATTCTGCCTGAAGGTTTATCGGCTCATATTCTATCGCATGTCTAGAATTCTATATTGTACTTTTTCTAACCATGCCACATAGAAACATTATAAATATGTTACCCATGCGGGGTAACGCTAATTCGTATGCTACCTTACCCACATATTTCAAAATTTCAAAAGGTCCAATCACTACGCCATAGATGACCTATCGCAATAGTTTGATCATAAGTGTTACAAATTTATGTTACATTAGCTATGCTCATCTTTGTCTACCGCAACATCGCACATTTGATGTTACCATAGCCACAGGAATATGTTTCTATAGAAAGAAAGTGTTACACACTGCAACATCTGTGAACTTGTGTTATCATAGGGTATTAACGGATAAAATATTATCGTTTTACAAAATAACTAAATATATACACATACATATAATATTTGAATTCAAATTAATTAACTTTGTATTATATTTAAATAGAAATTAAAAAATTTAACTTCAATCAAATAAGTGAATAATTCTTTTTGTTTTAAATATTAAGGTAATATTATGTTTTTAACATGTTTTAATATTTATATTTTATCTTTAAAAACTCTATGTTATAATTAATTTTATTATTTAAATAAAAAATTAATTATATTTTAAAAAAATTAAAATTATTACTTGAATTTATAAATTGTAGTAAGTGATATTTAAATAATAAAGAATTTGGTTACAATTTATAATAAAAAAATTTATTTCAAGAATAAAATAAAATGCAAAACAGTGAATCAGAGCGGCGGGAAAGTTATTTGGGCCAAAATTTGAACAAAAGGGCAAAAATTTGGATAAGCGGGTTAAATTTTTGGAAAAGTCAAAATACACACACTCTTTCGCCTGGTTCTCTCTCAGTCATTTCTGCAATATTCTACATTTCTCTCAGATTTAAGTGTAAATTAAAACTGGTTTCATTCAATTCATAGATAAACTTTCACAGGATTTGGAAGCTGCTTGAACTGATTCGAGCTTCGAAACAAACTAAGGTTTTTATATTTGATTTGGGGGTTTTTGGTTTTTTTACACAATTCTCCTTTTAATTTGTTTTATCTCTTTGTTCCAGTGTTGATTTGTTTTGCTTTGAGGTCTAATTCAATTTCACAGCTTGCGCTTAGCTTGCACTTCTACATCAAGGTACTCCCTTTTTTCTATATATTCTCTCTCTCTCAATCTCTCTCTGTAAACATATATTTTTATGTTACAAGTTTCTTGTTAAAAATATCAACCCAATTCGACTTAGTTTCGTGATATTTAGTGTTGTTAGTTATTAGTTTTGCATTTTTTTATTATGTTATCTCGAGAATTTTGGTGTTGTTGAATTGAGATAATTATGGTGCATTTGTAGTGCAGATTTTAGGGATTTTATGATAATTGTTTATGTTTATACGAGTTTGTTAAGATTGGTAGTAGTCTGGTTTAAAATTTAGGTGGTATATTTGGTTTTCTTATTGTTTGAAAAGTGTATATTTTGCCTTATCCATGTAAATTTAAAAATGACCAGATTTTGTAGTTTACAAGGGAAAAGATAGCGTAGAGGATGACCGCAGTATTTTGCAACTAAAGATTTTCGATGACCTGCGATGGAGGAACAGGTTGAGGGTTATACATAAACACATGTTTTATAATCAGGTATTATGTTCTGTTATTATAATCCCATGTTCTTGTTCTTGTTTGATTATAATTTCCTCAAAACTGCTTTCTTTTTAGTACTTGCATATATACAAACATGCTCAACTTCATAATTCTTCAGCTAGTAAAACTGAATTCTTTTATTATATCATTAAACATGATGGGAACATTATCTAATTATTTCTATGATAACTCTGTTGTCGAATATTGTCAGATTAAAAGAATTCCCTATAACAATTTTATCTTTATTTTCATCCATTAGAAATTTGCTCTTTTTTTCACTTACGGGGCTAGCAAATTGATGTTTCATTATTCCACCAAACACGTACTTTCAAGTCATATATTAAATTCAGTAACAATAAATTGATATCCGTACGAAAACTTTAATTGAACTTGAAAAACTTCAGATTTATGTCTAGCATAAAACTTTGTCTTCGTAATTGTTGTCAGTGTTCTAAAAATTAGTAAGCACACATGGGTGGTGGCGCAATGCACCTGATTTGGGATCAATCACCTTTTTATTTGGCATTGTTTCCTAGAGACGAGTGTCTAGGAGGCTGGAAAAATTGAAATGTTAGATGAGTACTTGGCGCCTTTCTGGAAACCTGGACGAGATGGGATTCTTTTAACCCTGGTAATGCTATTACCATATGCTTATAGTTTTCAGAAGGATATATGCATCTTAGGTTGTAATATTAATCCCCTCATTTCTTGCAGTCAGTGCCACGAATTGTGACAGAGAAGTAAAATGTAAAGATATGCATATGTTTTGTAATACTAATCACATGAAGCTGAAGTATGTTGCCATATAAATCCTAAATTGACATAAACAGATTCAGTACTGTCTATTGCACACCAGGAGCCATGTATGCTACCCTATCTACTTTTGCTAATTAGATAACTATTTAATAATATTAAATTTTCTGGATATGCTAGTTATATATTATCTTTATGTTGGTCTTGTTGTGATTAATTTATGATCTTAATGCAGCTACACGAAATATGACAAATAAAAAGGAGTTCCTCTCCTGCTCCTGCCTTCAAAAAAGATATAAAGGTTGCTCATTTTGTATCTTGGTAATATTGATCGGTGTTGCTGACTTGATATGGAATATTATGGTTTAAATATGTACGCCTAATCTGGGTGATTACTTTCCTGTCTTAAAGAAGATGGACTTGCAAGGTATATTACAGAGGATGACAGGTAATTTTGGGAATATATTAATGATATTAGATGGTTTAGTTATAGAGCAACTGGCTTTAGAGAGGTCAGGCACTCTGGTAAAGAAGAATGACGCGCTTGATGAACTAATCAAGATCTCTCTAGGGAGCCGAGAAGAATTTGACAAAACTCATATTGAACACCTTTTGATGGTATGTTAACTCTCTTCTCCCGTTTAAATGAATTTAAGTTTTATAATTTTGTAGATCAAAACAAATAGTAACCTAAAATATTGAAGATGAACTAAGTGCTTATTGAACCAGGATAACCTTCCATATCAGTCACTGTTTTAATATGTACAATATCACTAAAAGATATTTGGGTTCTTTTCATATTGAGGAGTGGGTATCCAATCTACAACATTGCAGCCCTTCGGAAGAAATACATGATCTATCCATGACCTGTAACTATCCAGCAGACACTGAGGGCAAAGTGTCAAATGGTTTGTCAACTTCAAAATAGGATAGCAAGATTACGCCTGGCATAGAAAGTGTCAAGAAATATATCTCTTCACTGAGTGCTACATCCACTAGTGCACAGCTTGCTAACCATGGACTGGTTGTGATACCTTTTCTCTTAGAGCTTAAAAATATGTGTCTGAAGGGCAATTTAGTGTTTCACTACCTTGTGATTTTTGGGAAGGTAGATGTTTTCCAGATAAGTAATATCTATATAGGTCTTATGAAATATTCCTAACACATCAGAGTGTTTTGGAGTTCTTCAAATCAAGTCATATATTTCATCATGTTGTTATGGCATGTTCAATTTACAAATAAAAGCTGTCAATTTTTTTTTGAGATATATGTTATATTAGGTACTTAAATGTTATAAACAAATTAGTATAATATAATACAAATAATTATAAACTTTACACAAATTAGTATAATATAATACAATTAATTATAAGTTTCTTTTTAGATAGAGTTGTCTGATTGTGGTGCAATGGTGTCTGAGCAGGAGCATTTTATTCCTGAGGAGCACACCCAGAGTTACGAGGTCAAGGAGCAGCTTTTCAATTTTCAGAGAATGAGCAGCAAATAAAACACAGAGAAATATCAATTGTTGTGTGCAAGTTACAAAATCTTGATGAATAAAATAATTATTGTTATCGTGGTTTTAGACATGTGATAGTTTGAATGTTTGAGTTGGTTTGGATGTAATACATTTTGTGGCATGTAATGATATTTTGGGATTGCTCAATTTCGAATAGCAGAATTTGCTTTTTACGTATGAAAAACATGTTAATGGTATATATGTTCAATTTACAAACAAATCATGTTGAATTAATATAATACAAATCATTATAAAAATGGGGCCCACCTGTGGGTCCCAATATGGGCCCCACAAGTGGGTCCCATTTTTTTTGCAAATTCAAAGTCCAAAGGTAACATACATAGTGTGATACTATAGACATATATTGATGTTACCTTTGATATCTATTGTAACAAAAAAGTCCATGTTGCACCAGAGCAAATGAAATGTTACCTTAGGGGCCAAAGGTAACTCGAAAAAAAGCAACTTAAATTTTATGTTACCTTAGGTCTTTTGGGTGGCTATGGTAACATTTTTTTGGCCTGTTGTAACATTTTTTGGGTGTTGCTGTAGGCCATCTATGGCGTAGTGAATGTATCTCAGACTCAGCTTTCTTTTCTTTTCCGATCTTGGATGATTCCTTTTCACAATGACACAGTTAACAATATTAAATTTCCTTTTTCAAATTTCGTACTCTTTCTAGCTTGATCTACACATTTCCTTTAACAATCCTGCATGATACTTAACCTTTTCTAAATAATCTCGATAGTTTCCTTTAGCTATTGTAGCAACTCTAGTCCAAGTATTTCACGTTCGCCGACTTCATCCCAATATACTGGCGATCGACATTTGCGTTCAAAAAGAGCTTCATATGGTGGCATCACGATACTGGCATGATAAATGTTGTTGTAGGTAAATTCTACCGAGGGTAAATGCTTATCCCAACTTCCTTTGAAATCAATAGCATAAACGCGTAGCATATCTTCAATTGTCTGGATCGTTCGTTCACTTTGACCATCCGTCTTTGGATGGTAAGCCGTATTCATATTCAATTTAGCTTCTTACACATTTTTGAAAACTTTTCTAGAACTTTGAGTTCAATCTCGAATCTTGGTCGAATATCATAGATACAGGCACTCCATGACGGATTATTATCTCCTTCCATTACATGTAAACCAACTTGTCCAAATGAAAATCTTAGCTAACTTGTTCACCGTAATCTAATTAGCATCGTGGTTTGCTCTCATCCTTGGTAATCTGATTATAAAATCTAGAGTAATATGCTCCTATTTTCATTCTACATCTTCAAAGATTGTAATGATCTATTAGCCTTCTGACACTTTTCCTTACTTCTTTGATATGCCTAATACCTCCTAATCCATTTTAAAATTTCCTTTTCATATCTGTCTATCAATATTCTTCTTTAAATTTCTATATGTCTTGGCATTTCTTGAATAGATAAAATACTTAATATTGTGAGTTTCTTTTAGGATTTCATTCCCTAATTCTGTCACTCGTAGCATCCAAGTGCTGGAAGAAAATCTGAGAATACCGTGATCGCTCTTCTAAGTGCATAAATTTCCTCTTACTAATTGTTAACATTATGATCCATTATTATCTCTTCACTTCTCTTTACCTTTTCTTAACAACTCTGACTAAAAGGTCATATTACCCATCCTTGCTTCCTTTGGATTATATCTGACTTCCAACTCTAACTTCTGAAATTCCCTTGGTAATTCTTTCGGTGCAGTCTCTATGTTTACTTTCTCCTTTTTGCTTATCGCTTGCCACTACATTTTTTTCCTTGTGAATACATACTTCAAACTCTTATGGTCCGTATAGATCCTACACCTTTCTCCATACATGTAATGTTTTCCAAATTCTCAAAGCGAATACTACTACTGCTAGTTCCGAGTTATGAGTAGGATACTTCTGCTCATAAGGTTCCGGTTGTCTAGATGCTTATGCAATAACTTTATTGTAGTGCCTCAACACATATTCTATTCCCTTAAGATAAGTATCACTATAGTCTACAAAATCTCCTTGATCCTCTCAAAGTGATAAAACAGGTGTTGTGACCATTCTCTCCTTTAATTCCGCAAACTTTCTTCACACTTTCCTATTTCATATAAACTTCTCGCTTTTCACAGTAAGCTTCATCAAAGGTATTGTAATTTTCAAGAAATCTTGAACAAATTTCCGATAATAACCGGCCAATAATAAAACTTCTTACTTTTGTTGGTGCTTTTAGTCTTTCTTCATTTATAGTAACTTCAATCCCTGTCGGATCCCCTTTGGTCTCTTCCTCACTGACTATTTATGATAAGAATTATACTTCCTACCATCCAAGCTCTCGCATTGTAAACTTTACATACAACTTCTTTCTTCTCAGACTCTCCAGTTATCATTAAATATTTTGCATGGTCCTCCGTTGACTTTGAGTAATACAAATACAACTTTTATAGACACTCCTTAAATGTTCTGTCCATCGAGTCTAAATATTTCTTTTATATTGGTTAATCCAAATGACATTATTAGAATTTTATAGCAGTAGTACTTAGTCTTGAAAATTATCCTTGATATGTCCATAGATTCAATCTCCGATTGGTAACACTCAAATCTTAAATCTATTTTAGAAAATACTTTGCTTCTTCCATCTGATCAAACAAATCATTAGTTCGAGGTAACAGATACTTGCTCTTGATATTAGACTTGTTGAGCTTTTGCTGGTCGACACATAATCTCATACTTCCATCTTTCTTATTAACAATTAGTACCGGTGCACCTTATGGGGTACACTAGGTCTAATCGCTCTTTATTCTAACATTTCTTGTATTTGCTTTACTAACGCCTTCATTTTAACTGGCGCTATTCTGTGCGGAGCCTTGGACACTAGCTTCATTTCAGGTGCTAAGTCAATCGCGAAATTAATTTCTCTATCTGGAGGTAATTTTGGTAATTCATCGGGAAGCATATCCCGAAATTCATAAAATCTTTAAATTCTGTTTGCTCCTGACTTTTATTTATAATCACCTATAGTGTTTACATCTTGGTCACCGTAACCTTTTAGCTTAAATCATCATTAACAAAAATCTTTACCTTCCCTCATCTTCTGAACCTCATCACATTCTCATTTGGCGTCTTCAGAACTATCTTTTCATCACGATGGTCTATCTAGGCATCACGCTTAAATAGTTAATTCATTCCTTAGAATAATGTCAAATCCTCTTATCTTAAATGATATCAATTCTTCACAACTTATTACCAGAAATCTCAATTTCACCATTGGTATTCACAATTACACATTCTTGACTTGCTAGTCCTTTAGTCATAATCTTATCAATTCAACAGGGTAATTCATCTTATTAACACAACCTTGAGAGATAAACGATCAAGTTGCTCCCACATCTTTCAATACTTTAACGCATAAGGTATCCATATTAATCATTCACGTCATCACATCCGTATTCTAAATAACATATTTCACAAGAAAATAGCAAACTCTCACTCTCAGAGGCGTATTCCTTATTGGAGTAGATTCCCTTGACTCTTAGTGCACCCCTGACTGGGGCTAGTGATTTGCAATCCTCGTCATATGCCCTTGTTTCCTATCCATTCATGAGAGGTAGATGGAACCTTTCTCGCTTGGTTCATAATACGTTGATTTTTGTTTGAAAACCTCTTGCAAAGAACGACGATATAACGAAATAATTAAAAGGATTCACAATTTAACAAAATTAGAGTTAAAAAGAAAGAAGAAGTAATGATTTGAATATGAATGAGACAACCACATTGGTACTTAAGATGGAAAGTCTTTTGTACCGTATGGCATACAGCAAATGATTAGGTGGCGTCCCACCCGACTCTTTGTCATCCCGACAAAGTGTCTCACCATAATACTGCTCGTCCTAATCAGAGAGCAAACTTGAGGGAAAGAATTAAATTTAAAAGGAATGAAACATCCTCCTTTTTCTTATCACCGTAAAGAATTTTCAAGGGAAGAAGTTCATACATATTTAGGATTCAAAAAGAGAATATACACTATAATATTATAGAAAAGAATGATATTATTGGTCACCATCCACATTTCACCCTCGTACCTCTTCTGAGCTGGTTCGATCAATAAATCCCATTTGATTCATTTAATAACTTCAGAAAGTCCGCTGAAATGTCATCGTAATTTAAGCACTAGGATAAATTCTTACTTATTTATGTCTTTAGCTTCGTACCTGCATGTTTAATACTCTAACAATTCTATCATAAGTGCACTCTTACCGAGTAACTTCAAGTTTTATCTATGCCCCTTAAAATGACGATTCTTTTGTTAAGAATGTTCTTCCTTTAGAAAAGTCTTAAAATCTTCCCAATCTTCTTCGTTCATGCCCAAGCTCCTGCTAAATCAATGAATTCTTTAAACTTTAATGGTCTCTACAACTAGATGAATAGCTTTTCCGTACTCCAGTTCTATTGTTAATCTTGTCAAACAAGATTCACATTCTGCTATTAGGATTAATCGAAACTGCCCCGTAATAACGAGTCCATTTGGCCCACGGAATCAACCATACTAATTTCTGGAACACGTACTTTTTAAGTAATCTAGTCTTATAACAAACAAGAAACTCAAGTAGTGACTTGACAACCAATTTTTAAAACTTATTTTATTTGAAAAGGCTTTTAGAAATTTTTTAAGGGAAAATCTTTTTCGGAAACTTTTTTAAAAATTTTAAAAATTGTACATCTGGTTATCATTATTATATGAGTTGGTTGTTGTCCTTCCTACCTATAACAAGGTACCAAATTAAAGAAATGATCACAAAAGATCCATTCACTTCAATCTACCTTCTCTCTTTTATTGGTTCCATTTGTCTTCCTTAACCGACGAAAACTTCAGTTGTTGTTGCATTTTATCTTATTCGTAGGTTCACATCAAAGCTTCCATACCAGTAATACCTCCGTCATCATCTTTGCAGCCGTTAAATAGAACAGGCTATCCAATAGTCAACAAGTCGGCTGATGTCATATCATATGGTTACAATATATATATCCCATCATCATAACACC
This sequence comes from Apium graveolens, assembly GCF_009905375.1. Lineage (NCBI taxonomy): Eukaryota > Viridiplantae > Streptophyta > Magnoliopsida > Apiales > Apiaceae > Apium > Apium graveolens. The sequence continues at coordinate 188,354,326 of NC_133651.1, forward strand.
ATTATCTAATTTCAAGAGAGTTCTAGATCCATACTCTTCTCTAATTCTCTTTCAAAACTCATCTAATATCTTCCACAGGCTAATCAGGGTAGCCTATTCACTAATGGCTTCTTGTAACCTGGTAGCAGCTACCCTCCGAAATACTTAAATCTTCTTTCTAAACTTCTTCTCACCTTTATTTATATCTCAGGTACTCACCATTTAGTGTAGCTCTCGAATCCATCCTCGTAAGTACTGTTGCTTTATATGACAAGTTTTAAACTTGGATATAGAACAGAGTGTAGGGTAAACGGAAGAGATACACTCACAGCCGAATGTTCAGTAAAAGAAGAATAAACAGATGGAGATTCTTAAATAGGTAGTCTCATATCAAGAGGCGGTAAAATAGCGTAGAATAGCTTGTAGGGGTGTAGCTGTTATAATAGGCGGTAATACAGTTAGTACTGATGGGAGAACAATATGCGAGTCAAATATGGGATAAAATGATGATCCTCAAACGGAAGGCTCCAAACGATCAAATGATACAGGGAAAACAGGATCTGCCATTGCTATTGTCGGGAAATCACATCGTGAGCTAAGAATCTAAAATCGCAACACAAATCATACCGAAAACCTACTATACAGTCGCACTCAACCTCACAACGTCCTATCTTTCTATTTCCTATTCCTAATCCTAACCCTCTCCCCAATCCCGACAATCTAGGCTTGTTTTAGTGACTTACAACCTGTAGCTCTGATACCAACCTGTGGCGCCCTCCAAACCCGGGTCAGAAGTTTGGGGTCCACAACACATACACTATATATAAACCTGTATAAGAAATATTATTTGCAATGACCATGCTTTACATAACCACGGATCGCAACAGGTTAAAGTATGAAAACAAGACACAACCTTAACTTTTATTACAACGTACCAAATCCCAACTAATTTAACTTACAACTGATAAAAAAATTATTCTTACTATCTCACTACCATATAAAGCTCCTGCTAGCTCGATCCAACTCATCTGGAATCCTAGCTCCTACTCTGGACTGAGAAACCTCGCTATCAACCATATCCTTTTTAACTGTAGAATACATAAAAAGATTCGCAAGAGTGAGTTAACTAGCTCAGCAAGTCATAATAACGATAATTGAGGGTAAACAATGTTCAAATGGAAATGATTCAGAAGAATCAAGTATCTTGTTAAATATTCATTAGAATTGGATATTCATTTTTAAATTTTAAAACCAAGGTTAGGCTGCTGATCAGTCACGCACTAACCCCGAGCAAGGCACACGGCTCTGCTCTATAAACTGGATCCAAGGCACACATTGACCTAATTCAACCACAAATCTGGTCTGACCACGAATTTGATCCACATAAAGAAAACTATCCAATTCTAAAATAATTCAATATGATAAATAATATAACTCAATAAAACAAGATCATTATCAACAGTGATGAAATATTTATATAAAGGCATGATGCAATTCATGAGTATCACAAGGGTGTACCAAAGTATGTATAAGAAATGGCCTTCAGCCTGTAGGAGAATCAGGTATTAGATGAATAATGATTTTACAAGGTTTAGTTCATTATTGTCACAAGGTATGGCTGAGTATAAAAGTTTCTGTATGTTCAAATAATTCTGTTCCAGTGTTTGGCGTATGGTGGATATGTATTTATGGAGTAGTATCATATTTGTGTGGTTTAGCATCTGGTAAATTAACAAGGGATGGTTTACAAGGAATAAGGCTTACGGCTCAAAGATCAGATGATGTGATCCAGGTTCAAGGCTGAAAGATTCAAAGTACTTACAATATAAACTAGAGTTATTTTGAATACTAACAATATATCACGAGAGAATTTAGAAATATTTGCAATATGTCTCGAGAAAGGTTCAGAAGTACTTGGCTTATCACAAATGATTCCAACTTCACTTGTACTTCTCTAATGATTCTATTGAACAGCTACTTTTTCTATGCCTCGCTTCCATTCACTGATCACTTGCTTTATTTTCTACGCATCGATTCCATTTTCTGATCACCTTCTTCCCTTTTTCTACGCCTTGCTTACTCTGCTAAGCATCATAAGTATCTATTACTATTCACCTCACTTAATTCTAATCGTCACATGGATGTCAAAAGATTTCATCTACCCTTCGTCTCATCCAAATCCGATTTACGGATTGAAAATTACGACTAAAATAGTTAAACAATAAACACATAGCCATATAACACATCAATCAGATCACATATAACATATAGTACGTAAGATATTCAATGAAAATACTTTTCCAGAGAAGATTTGATGTTGAAATGATTTTTCAGAGATTTAATACGAATTTTTAAACATTTTTCGGAATTTAAATGGGCCGTTGAATCATTTTAAAACAATAAACAGGGTTCCATTGGCTGAATCTGGCTTTAAAATAATTTTATAATAATTATCGAACTTTGAAAACAATTTAAAATAATATTTTAAAGCTCGAAACTATTTTTTAAAATTTTTAAATCAAAAGAAGTAATTAAATCCAATTAAATAATCAATTAAAATTAATTAATAAATAATTAAATCAATTAATCAATTAATATTTAAATTAATTTACCAATTAAATAATTAATTATTAATTAAAATTAATTAATTAAATAGTTCAAATTTATTTCTGAATTTTTTTAAATAATTTAAAAGTATTTTTGGAATTTAAATAAATAAATAAAAATAAATTTTAAATTAGAAATTCCATGGGGTAAAGTGTAAGGTTTTGAAACTTTTGATCGTAATTTCAAAAGTATAAGGTTTTGCAAATTTGGTACTAAAAACTGAAAACTTGGAGAAACGTAAGGGGTAAAATTGCAATTTATGCTACCCCCGTCGTCTTCTCCGGCGAACTCGCCGGTTTTCCACCGGAATCTTATCCCCGTGCTCAGAACTCGTTCAACTTGTGCAGAATTAAAGGGTTGTTTCCGAGGAATTTATCTCTGCAATTATATTCATCAAAGAACTCGTTTCCTGGCCGTGATTTGCAAGCGAAGTTCGCCGGCGGCGAACTTCATTCCCAGAATCCGGCGAGTGAAAACGTGGTTACTTCCTCTATCTAATTACATAGGAAGATTCCTTTCAACCTTATAAACACTCTGGCATCCTCAGTTTCATCCCAGAATTCATCAATCAAAATCCCCCAAATTCTAATCAAGAACATTCAAAGGTTTAAAACCCTAATTCTGAATTTCGAGAATCAAACACATATTTGAGCATGTTATTGAAATCCAAATCAGTCACATAATATATCAAAATCATCAGGAAGAAAAGATCTAAAACATGCAATCATCAAATCATACAAACAATCTCTCGAACAAAAATTCATAATTTTATCCAAAAATAATTCGAAATTAATAAAAATTATAGAAAAATAACCTTTGATTATGCAGTTGTAAGGCTTATTGATTCTGATAGAACACCTAAAGACCTTCATTTTGAGTACTCGAGCTTTCCAATCGGAATCCGGTAACGCCTTGAAATTGAAGTTTGATTCTCAGAAGGTTATATGAATATACTATTTTTCTCTGTAAATTATATAATTACTAACTGCAAATGATTTTTCTGCACAAAATAAAATACGGTAAGGGCTATTTATAATAACGGAATATTGGTACCCCGTTGGATCATATCGGATATAAAATATTAGATTTATCTGAGAAAACAGATCCAAAACGGTACCGACTTTGGGATAATTATCCAAATCTGTACAATTTGTACTGCGATCTTGGTCTCAGCACCTGGTTACACGTACTACGAGGTGAAAATTATAATAGTTTAATAAAAGATCCCATTTATCGAAAATACGAGTTTTATTGATTTACCGAAACAAATTTTGTATCAAAAATATTATGCCGGGATCCGCATAGGAGTACGCCGGATCGAAAAAGTCAAAACATGGAAAATGCTCGGAATATTACAATTAGGTTAGGAAGGTGTTCTCGAAAGAGTTTCGGGTTATAAAAACATAAAAATGGTTGAAGTCGGTTGGTTCCCGATTATAAAATAGTTTATAAATACTCGGAAAAATAATTTATTAAATCCATAAATCATTTATAAAATCATATAACAACATTAAAATTGATAGAACAATATCACAATTATCTATACTTTATTTTGGACTTATAAAAATTAATATACTCAAATTATATCACATTTATACATCCAAAGACATATACCACTTCACAAATAATTCACCAAAATTTCATATAATAATCACATAATATTTGTTTATTAACAAAAAAATTACACATCATATCCTAGATATTACAGCGCGCCCGTACTGTGATAGCGCGCGGCCGCGCCGGTGCAGAAAATATGAATCTTGATTCTAATTCGATTCGAAGTGGGGAGAATTCTAGATTGCAAAGGGATTCTATATATATTCAAATAAGAACGTTTTCATGAGAGAGATATACTAGAGCACAAGGAGAGCCGTAAGAAGACCGTTCTTAGTACGATTCAACGAAGGCGAAGAAGATCTTGTTTTTACTTGTGAATCTTTGTTTTAAGTTGTATTTCGATGCTAGTTTTCTTACTTGTGAACCTTTACTCTTGTTTGTACTTGGTTTTATTTATTCATTATAAAGACTATATTTGTTATACCATACTTTCATCGGAACCCACGTTGATGATGAGTCCGATCATGGGCTAATCATTATCCTGGGGTTCTAGCGAATTTATTTATGGATTTCTTTAGTTAAATTGTTACGATACCTTAGTATGTGGTGATTGATTGATACCTAGTATTGGTTGTGCGTATTCGTCTTATGAACGTCGCGAACTTATAAGACAGTGTGTTAATTCTTAATAAAGCGAAAGTGAATTTAAGGATTTAGAACTTTCCATGCTAGCATAGGTTCATGTGTTATTATTATGCATGATTCGTAGGTAAGTTTAACCATCTTACTTACCCTGTGTAATCAAGATAAATAACTTGTGCTTAAACCGTTATGTTGTCAAATTCTATAGACATATAGGGTCTCAATATAATTGGTGTCTATTCAGCTTCTATCTCTTTTGTGGATGTCTGGTAGTATGGTACTCGTGCAACGAAAGTTGGCATTTATCAGCTTCGTGTTGTCTGATTAGTGTCATCACCATTGCATGCTAAGGTTGAGAACAATAAGGCTATTGAATGAAGTATTTAATGAAGTTAGAATCCTATGTTTGTCATATTTATTAATTTAATCAATCTTATTCTTGTAGTTATAATTATTAGCTTAATTCTTAGTTATAAACAACCTCAATTTGTTATCGTTTTAGCATTGAATAATAACCATACATTGTTGCTTACGTGCGTGAATTAATTAGTTAACCAATAAAGTCTCTGTCGGAACAAACTAGAAAAGATTCTATACTACTTGCGAACGCGTATACTTGCGTGTATTATTAGTGCGTGTTTAGCGACTAACAATTTGATACTAATTCTGCAACAGTACTTTGAACTGTTGGTTCTTGTGTGACTTGAGGTCTAGAATCTTCTTCAATCCTTAGAACTGAAGGTTCATGTGTACTTCCCTCAAAGATGGGATCATTGATGATAGCATCCAATATAGCAATGTGCTTCTGATGAGCTTTTATATCTTGTACTGTCTTCTGAATATCAGCATTCATAGAAATATGACCACCTTGATCAATGTCAGGAATAGTCTGAGGAATCTCAGTGCTTGCACCTACACTTTCAGCAGGTGGTTCTTGTTTAGCAGGGGCATGAACAGTTGCATTTTCACATTGAGAAAATGGCTCTTTTGTATTGTACCCCTTCTGTAGATATTGTTGCTTGGACTGCTTTTTGACATACACTATGTTGTCTGCAGCCTTTCTTTTTAGTTTTATTAGTATTTGAATGTTTGAGATCAGAAACTGATGAAAACTTGTCAGAATTCACAGTTTCCTGACCAAGAGCAACTTGAGCTAATACTTCCGAGCCAGCTTGCTCTTGTTTAGCCTGATACTTGTATGCTACTTTAACTAGTCTTCTTCTCCTTTGCACATGACTAGCTGCTACAATGTCAGCTCTTGCTTCTTCAATACCAGTACCAGTAACCTCCATTGGTCTAACAGACAGCTTAAAAACAATTGGGCTATCACTATCAGTATCAGTATCTGATGGCTGATCTAACAGCTTAACACAAGCAGTAGTCTTCCTTCCGTTTCTACTTACATTCTCCTTGATGCTTGTTAATGAGGAAAACATTTTTCTTCCTTTCTCTACCTTGTTTCTCCAATAATTTAAGTGAATGTGAACCAATATTTGAACCTGATTGTCTTTGAGACACATCGGTCCTAGCTATTGGTTTTGATTTTGCAACTGATTCCTTTTTAGAAGAGCTAGAGGTAATAAAGTGTCTATATTTGGTAGTTTTCATAGAAACACTTGGGTCAGGAATAGGATTGGACGTGTCCTGTTCCATAATGTTAGGATTTGGAAAATTATACTTGTGAGGCATTTTGTTAGACAAAAACACCCATATTTTTTTATTATAATATTAATTTAAAATTGGACCTTTTATCAAGTGTCTCTGTATTATCTCTTTCATTGAGTGTCACTTCATCATCTGTTGCTTCTTAAAATCATTGTACTCTTACTGTTCTTCATGTGTCAAATATAGCTCAAGTGGAAATAAAATTTACACATGCATTACAAAATGGAATACAAACAGTCACAAGTTGTAAAGCACACAAAAGTAAAAGAAATTTACTAAACATGCATCACACTTTAATATTAATTAAGCAAGAAGTTTTCATTGATGATAGAAGATGATTAAAAAATAAAATTACAAATATATTTTTTAAAGAGAAATAGTCCTAACTTCTAAAATTTAGAATCTACTCCTTCTTCATCTTCTTTGCTGCTTCATGTCTCTTCATCGCTCTGCGATGATATATTCAAGACATGGAAGATGCAAGAGAAATAATATTCTCTTGCAACTCTAGAGCGTTGAGGCGACGGTGCTTGGCCTCCTCTGCCCTTCGGTCTTCTTCCAGTTCAGTCTCCAGTGTGAAAAATTGGAGCTTCATCTGATCATCTAGAGAGAGATCATCAATTACTGACATCGGAAAGTCTGTAGGATGGTAAACCTGATGGTTTACTTGGACCCGAAGTCCGAGAGGGTTGAAGTATAGGTGCCCCTAATCATGTTATGGACAGGAATGAAAGCTCCATGGTTGCGACTATAAAATTGAACTTGATTCATGATTTTGATGAGCAAAAAGATTTAGGGTTGAGGAGAAAGTGAAGAATTGTGTTTAGCAAAGAGTGAGTTATTTGTGAGATGTGTTGCGTGATTATATAGATGAGACGTGAGGAACTGAAAAGACTCTTTGTTTACCATGTAATAATGAGGATAACATGCATAATATTACGTGTATCTATGCAAGTAAAAAGAAAAGACTCTTTATTAACTACTATTCCCAAGTATAAACGGATACTGATGATAAATTTATAATGATTACTCTATAGAGAATAAAATAAAATTTGCATCAATTAAAATCACAAAAGAAATAATGTTACCGTCCTTTTTAAGAAAAATTAAGTCTTGTCCATCACAAGCTGAGGTAAAATTTGCAATCCAAAATCAAGAATTTAATCATGATTCTCCCCCTCAGCATTTGCATTGATGGGTTTATTAGCAAAATCAAGAATCTCGTCAGCATTGATTAATTTTTCAGAAATTGATAAATCATTAGTAATTGAACTACAACACTAGTTCGATGCAAAGCTCCCCCTGTAACAGTGTTGTCAGTTCCTAATTGAATGGATTGATGTTGCTCCCCCCAACTTGTGCATTATCACAAACTTGACTCAAGATCATCAGGATTTGCCTTCTTTCCTGATTTAAGCCTTTTATCTATAAGTACAACCTTTTCATGAGTGTATTATTTTCCAACTTTTATCTACCGATGCCTTGGTTAAGAAACAAGTTTCAGGACCATCAGTATTTGCATAAAGTTTGGCTTCATAAATGTTTCCGTGTTTGTAATCTTTAAAAACAATCTTCTTTGTGATCTTATGAACTACTTCACAGTGAGTATCATAGAACACAACATAGAAACCTCTGTCAGTAATTTGACTGATGCTCAATAGATTGTGCTTCAGTCCATCTACCAGAGCTACATTTGAGATGATGAAATTTCCAATGATTATATTGCCATATCCCAGTATTTTTACTACATTGCCATCACTATTGGAAACTATTGGGCCAGCCTTCTCCTCATATTCTGACAACATGGATTTAGTTCCAGTCATATGTGCAGATTAAGCACTGTCCAAAACAAGCACATTTTTTTGCTTCCCTTGTGATCAGAAATATGGAAATCAGTTAGAATTTTTAAGAACCCACACTTGTTGAGTTCTTTTGGACATCTTATTTATTTTTGCAATAGGAGATTTCTTATCAGGATCCGATCTATCAGGAATTGCTCGATCATAATTTTTCTTCACAATTTTATCTCTATAAGATGTATGCAGATTCAGTTTAGCAGTTCTATTTAAAACATCAATTTTATTGAATTTCGGTAAAGGATCATAATTGTTGTGATACAGACTATGATAATCTTTACAAGTGTAAATAGAATGCCAACTGCTACCACAATGAGAACAAGGGTTCTGTGATTTGTAAAATACTGATCTACCACTAACATCGGATCCAGGAATCTTAATGACTTTCTTTTTAGGCTTCCTGAAATTAATAGTAATATGATTAGTATTACCACAATTAAAACAAGATTTTCTAGGAGCATCAGGAATGTACTTATAGTTGCTTGCCTGATTTATTCCTTGCTTACCATTTCTACCTCTCTTGGACCTAGATTTATGAATTCTAGCAGTTACCTCACAATTTTTCTTGTCTAACTGACTTTTAGAAGGAAGTCCTATATTTTTGCTTTTCTTGTATTTTAGGCTCTTCTTTCTTTTTATCAGAGACTCTAGGTTCAGCTTTCTTCTTATCAGAATTCTTAGAGGTAGAACCAGCTTCATAAACAGACTTCACTCCATTTTTAACAGTTCTTACAAACTTAACATGAGTAGTGTTATTAATAGCCTTATTGATATTCCTATCTGTAAATTTATTATAACTTTGACATTCATTCCAATTATTATCACTGATGAAACTATGAACTTTTCTTCCTGAAGTCATCCATGTTTTAAACACCTCTCTTCCTTTCTAAAGAACTTTCTATAGTCCGGCATATTTGATATTTATCCGATTTTCATTATGTTGGGCCTTTTTACATGCTTTTTCATTCTCATGCATGCATACTAACTCAACTTCTAAGAAATCATTTCTTTCTCTAAGCTTCTTATTATTAGCAATCAAACTGTCGTATTCAATATTCTTACTTTTAAAAGTGACATGCAGAGAGTATAAGAAAGTTTTCAATTCAGACAAATTATTAGTATCAATAGGGAATACAACTGAAGGTACCTTGTCAGTTCCTGAAGCATCCTCTCCATAAGTTTCCATGAGTGCATAGCATTCATCATCATTGTCAGTTCCCGATGAGTCCATCCATTCTTTGTTGCAGTTTGTTGTGACTTGGTCTTGCCAAACTTCCTTCCCTTGGTGTACTATCCATCACTCTTTCTGAACTTGCCTTTGCCATTTCCAGAGAATTTTCTGTTGAAGCCACCTTTCCTTTGTGGTTTTGCAAACCTCATCCTTCTAAAGCCTTTAACCAGCATCGCAGTCATTTCAATAACTTGAGGATCATCCAGTTCAATCACAGAATCCTAATCAGTATCTGTGCCAGGATCTAATGATTCATCAGTATCTGACTCTTCCACTATGTTCCTTCTTCTTGACCTCTCACTTATCTTTTCCTTTCCTTCATGAGTCTCATCATAAAGAGCCACATCCTTCATCTTCTGACCCTTTTTATTCTTCCTTTGCTGGATCTCCAAGTCATGAGTTTTTAGCATCCCATAAACTTCATCCAGAGTCAGTAAATTAAGATCATATTGATGCATGATTATTGAGGCTTGTGTATCTCAATCTTCTAGAAGAGTTCTAAGAAACTTGGTGTTTGAGTCTTCTCTATCATACTCATTTCCAACCAATGATAGATTATTCAGTAGTGTCAGAAATCTATCATAGATGTCAGTAATTGACTCATCATCCTTGGCATCAAATTGCTCATATTTTTGCACAAGACCAACTTTTCTATTCTTCTTTATTTCCATTGTACCTTGGCACTGTGTTTCCAAGGCATCACATATCTCTTTTGTAGTCTTGCAGGCAATCACCCTGTTCGACATCACATTGTCCAAACTATTGTGCAGAATATTCCTGACTTTTGCATCCTTAAACATTGAAGCCTTCTCAGGATTTGACCACTTTGATTTTTCTTTCCTGACATAGTGTTCAGGAACATTTTGGGTCATAGCCACAGTTTCCATAGGATAAGGAGGTCATGTTTTGATAATATCAACATATGTATCATCAATAGATTCCAGGAACATCAATATCTTTACTTTCCATGTAGAGTAATCAGCTTTCTTCAGGATGGGAATTTTCATGCATTCATACTTACTTTCAGACATCTTGACCTTTTCAAATTAACACTTAATTTGACCACTCTGATACCACTTGTTTCCCAGTAAAGTAATTGTTTAAGGGGGTTGGATACAATTACTAAACAAATCGATGTATTATGAAAGTAAAGTAAGCACGGATGAATCAAATAACAGTTTATATTGATCTTTAATATGCCGTTACAAAACTCTTTCAAAGACTAATATTCTTAAGAGCTGCTAGGTTATACAAAATACTTGAGTTAAGCACTTATCACTTATATTGTGATAACCTATTCTATGTTTATATACTACACAACTACATTCAATCTCTATAAATTACAAGATATGTTACAATATAACTCTTCTACTTTCTATACATATCTAAATCTACAACGATCCTATAAATCAGCACCTTATGATTTATCTCACAGCTCTGACTTGTCATTCAAGTCATTCTCCACGGATAAGCTGATCAACGGATATATGTTATAGCTTTGATGGATATTCATATGTAAGTATCAACGGATGACTGAATAGATTCTCAATGGATGATAATGAAGCTTCCAACGAATAATCATATCCTGACGGTTGATCATATCCTAATTGTTAGACAGGTCCTGATTCTCGACTTAACCAATTCTCAACATGGAGAAACCAGAATATCGAAGAGTCAACTTGGGAACTAGAGGACGTGATGAAGGAAAGGTATCCCCACCTATTTTCTATTTGATTCCGGGACGGAATCCTTTTAAGAGGGGAAGATTGTAATAACCCAAATTTTTGGGACTTTGTAAAATATTTGATGAATAGTAACCCTGACGATCGGGGAAAACTTTTTAGCCCACATTATGTTATGCATGGAAAATTTAGTTTTTGAAGCGATATTGTAATTATACGTACCAAATGAGTGTATATAAAAGCCATTAGTTTTTGAATAAAACGAACTTTGTAAAACGACCTTATCTTGTGAACCATCAAGGAATACGAGAATCACATTACAATCTCGAATCTAGAATTCTATAATTTAAAAACCCAAGTACAAGGTTTCAAAGCATAAAGGACTAATAAGAAAAGGATTTATCCCGCGAATCACTTACGAAGATTTATCAGGAAAATGAATAAGCGACCAAGCGAATACGTTAGCGAATAAATAAAAATATAAAGCCCATACAACTTCCCATGCAAGCCATGCAAACTAATTAGTAAGAATAGAACCAAGAATTAGAATCAAATAGTAACCAAATAAGGAGCATAGTAACCTAGTGAGATGAATAGTAAGCAACCATGTAGTTGTAGTACTTGGCTAGTGATTTAGGCTTTGAAAAATGACCAAGCTATAAGATAAAATCAAAGATATGCATATCTATATTAAATACATCAAATAAAAAAACACTTATTCAAGAAGCAACCAAGAAAGCAAGCAAAAACTCTCTCCCCCTTGAACAAAGCTCCATTCGGTTTTTTCAAAGAAAAGGAAGAACCAATATTCAAATTTCAAGATCTAGCCATGGATAAATACTACAATTAATTTCTAAGATTTCTCATCATCAAAATAAGGTAATATTAATCTTTCATATATTTTCCTTAAGGTTTTGATGGTCATTTAATGATGAATAGTGTCAAATAGTGACTTTTCTTGATTTCTTGATTTTCATGGAAAGATCTAGGATTTTTAAGCACAACTAAGCCACACCAAGCATCATCCATCAAGAATAGAACCTTCCATGCTACCAATAAAGGTATAAACCTTCATCCAAACCTTTTTTAAGTTTTAAGTTTTAAGAAAGTAAGGATTTTATATGTAAACCTAGTTTTGATAGTTGTTTTATAATTTCTTGATGATTAGTTAGTTAGATGCTAATATTGATGTTGTGGCCTCAAGAAATTGATGTTCTTGGGATGAATAAGTATTTAAATGTTGGTATTTTGAGTGTTGGTTAGTGATTAGTAGTTTAGAGCGAAAACAAAACTCAAATCGTAAGCGTAACGTCGATAAAATGGTCGAATCGTAACATTAAGTTTTCTGCAGAAATACAGAAGGTATAAACTGTGATTTCTTGAAAATTAAGACTGGAAAATGATAGATCTTGTTGTAAGGATCATTTAGGCGCTTGAATCGATTGATTTCTATTTACGGTTCAAAAGTTAGGTCCGTTTTAGTATAAATGATTTACGCGATAAAAACTTCTATGAATTACGAACTTTGGAAGTATAAAATTATTAAAAACTCATGAAACTTTTACAGAGAGTAGTATACTAACGGCCATAAAATTGCAAGTGAAAATATGGATTTTTCAATTTTATAAAAATGTCGGAACCGAGATCGCACGAGTAGAAATCCTTAATAATCGCGAGTGGAGCCGAGTGCTAATAGTAAAAGAAATTAATGGACATTAAGGATCGTGAAAGGAAAACGAAGTTAACAAAAACTCGTAGTTTATTAAAATAATGAGAGTAAAGCAAATCGTGTAAATTGATTATAAGTATTGCGTATTGACCAAGTGACGATAAATACGATTAGAATCTAACGAAATGAAAATGTTCTTGATTTTGGATTTTTAGACAAGCTCTAGAGCACCCTCCACCTCGAAACATTCAGGCAAGTTTACGAACCCTGCTCCATATACTGTTGTGTTGTGAAGATTGTTTTACTGTCTTTCGTACAAATGTCATGTTTGCCATGATAGTAAAATACGAGTTTTTACGTATCGATAATGATTGAGATTACGATAAATGTATCATAGATTATATTAACGCTATTGAATAGGCGTGATGTGTAAGTTATAAGACCGTGAGTCGGTCAGCTTTTATAAAGTGTAAACCCGGGAATTATCCCGGAGATGTTTTTGACGATTAAAAGTCCTTAGCTATTTTATTCCAAGGGACTCGATGTCCTCTTGCGAAATAATATTACCTCGAATTTATTTAAAATGATTTCCAAAGATCATATTCTCTCAACTACATCTAAATACTCGATTAATGAATATTATTTCGATATTCATTTAAATAGGAGTTCCTCCAATGATTATTTAATTTTAAATTCAATTATTTAATATTATTATAAATCAATTTAAACAGAATATTATTCGAGTTAAATTATTTAATCATTAAATATTTATTAAATGATTTAGTATGATTTAAAAATTATAAAAACATATTTTAAAATATTTTCTGAGTTTCAAAAAATTATTCTAATCCTTTCGGATCGTCGAAAATTATTATCTCGACGTATTTTAAATATTTTGACTATAGTGCCAAAAGAAACTCCCCCTTATTTATTTAACTGTTGACAACGGTCAACTCACATTATCTTAGTACTTCCTCCGAAAATTCTCGGAAGTACATATATATATATATATACAAGATGAGCTATTCCTATCAACAAGCAAAACGCTTGGGAAACTTCGATGTTGTTCGAGTTCTCGGGATATGATAGGAATCTTCAAAGGATTAGGAGGGGTAGACTTTAGTACTATGAGTACTAGAAAGACTACCAAAGGTACCGCAGGCGAAGGTACTCTGTGTACTCAGGAACACGTGAAGTGTATGTATACCCGAAATGGGACACATAGCCCGAATGCGGCCAGGGTGATAACCTGGATACGAAGCTGTCGTCCTTCTATTAGTAGAAAAGGTTATAGATTTTTGTATTACGACTGATCATCGTATGCGGTGGCTCATGTAAATGTCTTATTTTTCCAATTGGAATTGAGATGCAATACCGTAACCCAAGCCTAGGTAATAGGTTTACCATTAAGGTATTTGCTGACTAATAAATCAATCAAAGAAGTGTTTTGAAAAGAGGTGTGTATCACCAAGAAAAATTATTTTAAACAAACATATATCCATATACAGAATCTGATATAAATTTCTTGTACAGTCTTTTCATACTATAAATTATTAAGCTGGGCATTATAACTCACTCTTGTTTTCTTAAAATGACACAAACCAATAATGAACCAAGATGCCGGTCAGAAAGCTCACAGTTCGGAAGCGAGTAGTAAATGGCCAGCTTTTGCGTATATTGTTTGGTGTAGTGCCATAGGTGGACTGTATAAGCTGGATTAGGTTTCAGTTGTTTTTAGTCTGGCTTATATATAAGTATGACTTATGTAAGGTAGTAATGAAGAAATATATATATATATATGGCCACTGATCTAACCTTAAATAAAGGTTACACCCGTGGTAAGACTTAATTACTTTTGGTATGTAATAACTATTACCTTGCGGATTTAATAACTCTAGTAATGCATTGTTCGTTTCCAAGACAATAACTTATAAGTGTGTGCGTGTGTGTGTGTTGATAAGTGTGGGGTTGTAGATGTGTGAGTATATATATATAATATTGTGCAAATATAAGTGTTTACATAGGATTCAAGATGGCATGACCTCCTAAATCCCTGACCCCGGATTTGGGTCATCATATACACAAACAAATTCAAACACCAAAGCAGTCCAGCAAATAAAAACAAATTAAAATTGCTCTGTTCTAGAATTAAGTATAAAAGCTAAATTCTTACTAATTACAGATGACAAAAACTCAAGAATCAATCTTTTTACTTTACACTTGTCAAATGAAGCTCCAATTCGAAAGAACAAATCTAATAAATTTATGTTTAACTATGCTTCGATTTTGCTTAATTGACTTAGATCCATCGATTTCAAAAAAAAATAAAAACCAGATTTTTGTATATAAATGAAATCGGGTTGACCTCTTTCAGATCTAGGGTTCTAAAGGTTGAGAGGTGTGTTTTGATTTGTGTGGGTGTGTGCATTTTGAAAATTGTAATAAACGGAAGTTAGGTTTTCACCTAATTGAAATTGACCATCTTATTTCAGTTTAGGGTTTTAATTTGAAGAAAAAAGTTAGGGCTTGTGTATTTGTATGTGGGTTTGTGAATGTGGGTTTGAGAGACACGGGAGAGATAAAGAAAGAAAGAGTAGTGAGAGGCACGAGAGAAAATCTTGAGCGAAGAGGGGGGAAAGTTGGGAGAAATGAAAAATGAATGGGGGGAAATGTTTTTAAGTAGGGGGAAGTGTGGAAAAGACACATGTTCTTGTTTTTTTTATTTTTAATAATGCAACTGAGACAACAGTTTTAATTACAACTAATGTCTATAAAATACTTTAACAACGATTCAAGTAAAACAGGTATAAAAAACTCTTTTAACATCTGTTAGCAAAGCAACATATATTAAAGGAGTGATGTCTATTAACTTTTTTTTGTAGTGATAAAGCGCCCAATAATCTTTAAACCCTGAGGTCATCGCTACGGGGACCAGAACCACACACCAAAGACATCAGATATGTTTTTTCCTCTCTTTTTTCTCTCTTAAGTCTTACGCTATGTTGAGGAAGGATTTTGGAGTGCCTAATTGCAATGTTCTAAAAGTATGCCTCATCGTGTTGGTCATATCAAATTTTTCTGCTTGCGAGACCCAAATTTACACAATAATCGGCCAAAGTAAAAAAAAATTCATTTTAGAAACGAGCACTAGAGATTAAACTATGTAATACTTTTTAAATTCATACAATCAAATTCTATGATAAATCTCCACTTACAAAAAACTTAATACTATGGTAACTTTACTTCGAACAGAAGCAGATCTACGTACATGATTTTGTATGAATGTTTCATCCTTCACTAATTGGGAAGTACCGGGAAAAAAATGGTAGAATCTGAGGAGGAATGGCCATGTACTAAATTATGCAGTGAAGTAGGTAAAACTTACATAATTTTATATAATTAAAATAAGAAACGTATAACACAATGGAATTGAGCATTATTGAAAGTTTAGGCAAATAGCGAAAAGCAAATCCAAAAACATGCAGGGAAGTATAATACAAAGTTTTTTATCCTAGCTAATATTATCTTCTTCAGCGGTTCTCTATAACCTGTTTGGTCCCTCTAATTGAAACAAGGCTCTCCGTATACTTGAAAAAATCAAATGGACGAATTTTAAACGGGGAATATTCCTCCTCTTTCGGGATTAAGTTATACAAGAACAATTCATCACTGTCTCTCACCACCAAGAGGATGTGATTACCGCTATTTAAGTAGCCACAAACCATATCTATTCCACAGATATCTAAACTTAACATTAGAGTTCAGGATCCCTTAGTTCCAGCAGGAAGGAATGCATCATTTGTTAGATATTTTAGTGTAATTGGATTAACTAGTTGACCAATGTGATTGTAATTTTTCATCAAACAAGTCAGGAGAGTGCGGAGTGCATGCTTGTTTGAGTTTATTATAATTTTCGGTATTGGAGGGGGTTGGTGTTAATGTGAAAAGACATGTCTTTTAGACACAACCGCATACCTCAAATGACATGTCTTAGGACATGTCTTTTGGACAGGTATGGATGTGTCTTAGGATATGTCTTTTGGACATGTATGGACGTGTCTTAGGACATGTCTTTTGGACACCTATATAATACTTGCAACAGATCTGGTCATCTATATAGAAAAAAAACAAAAGGTTGGTTGTTGAATTCACAATAAATACATCATTCTCTGTTCTTATATTCTGATTTTATCCGGTTGAAAAGTTTGGATAACCACCAAATTGTTTCAATCTGAAATTGTTTGTCAAGACTTCAGAATAATCCAAGTTATCCTCAACTTTTCTACAACAAAGATTGAAACAAATTTTTTTTCTCAAGATGGCGAACAACGAAGCTGTAAAAGACATGACTAGCAAGTTTGCAAAACTAGACAAGTTTGAGGGACATGACTTTAGAAGATGGCAAAAGAAGATGCATTTCTTGTTAACCACATTGAATGTTGTGTATGTTTTGAGTACTCCAATGCCAAAAATGATTGAGGAGGAAACTGTAGAACAGACTAGAAGACGCTGCAAATGGGAGAATGATGACTACATCTGTCGGGGTCACATCTTGAACGGTATGTCTGATTCTCTTTTTGATATATACCAAAATATTGAGTCTGTAAAAGAATTGTGGGATTCCCTTGAATCCAAGTACATGGCTGAAGATGCTTCTAACAAAAACTTTCTGGTTAATAATTTTATTAACTATAAAATGATAGATACTAGACCGGTCATGGAACAATATAATGAACTGTTAAGGATTTTGGGATAGTTTGTTCAACACGACATGAAAATGGATGAATCCATTTCATTTCTAGTGTTATAGAGAAACTGCCACCCTCGTGGAAAGATTTCAAACACACCCTGAAATATAATAAGGAATAGATGACTTTGGTTGAACTTGGAAGTCACTTCAGAATTGAAGAGGCTTTAAGGGCTCAAGAATTTGAGAATAATCCTAAGGGAAAGAATCAAGTCGGTAACTCTTCTGTAAATATGGTTGAAGATGGTGGATCTTCTAAGAATTCTAACAAAGACAATGGTAATAAGAGGAAGTTTAAAGGAAATAACAATACCTCTTCCAACAAGAAACCAAAATTGGCATGTTGGAAGTGTGGCAAACCTGGTCATTTCAAGAAGGATTGTCGGGTTGGTAAAGGCAAGCATAACGCTGGTCCAAGTGGATCTAAGGATCCAGAAAAGCAACAAGGTCAGATTTTAGTACAAAATTATAAT
The DNA here is from genome assembly GCF_009905375.1 of Apium graveolens. Classification (NCBI taxonomy): domain Eukaryota; kingdom Viridiplantae; phylum Streptophyta; class Magnoliopsida; order Apiales; family Apiaceae; genus Apium; species Apium graveolens. Next base: position 188,372,434 of record NC_133651.1, read on the forward strand.
TATGGGCAGAATTATGTGTCACTAATCTCTGAGGCATTTTATGTGCAGGATGATAATGTTGCATGGTGGATTGATTCTGGAGCAACAAGTCATGTGTGAAAAGATCTTCGTTGGTTTGAAGATTTTCAACCAATCGAAGATGGATCTATGTTAAAGATGAGAAATGTTACAACTGAACCAATCAAAGGACTAGGGAATGTAAAGCTTGTTTTTACTTCTGGAAAATATGTATTATTAAATAATGTGTTGTATGTTCCTGGAATTTGATCTCTTGTCTGGTGTTGTATTGAATAATTGTGGTTACAAATAAGTGTATGAAAGTGACAAGTATATCTTGTCAAAGAATGGTACTTTTGTTGGTTTTGGTTATTTATGTAATGGCATGTGCATGTTGAATGTTAATGTCTCATTTGATGATGAATCTGCTTGTATGGCTTCTAATAGTGCTAGCAATAATTTGAATAAATCTGAATTGTGGCATGCTAGACTGGGACATGTACATTATAAAAGAATAAAGGATATGTCTAAAATGAGCCTCATACCTTCTATTGATATAAACAATGAGAAATGTAAAACATTTAAGTTAACTAAGATAACCAGAAAGCCTTTCAAGGACGTAAACAGAATATCTGAAATGTTGGAACTGATACATAGTGATTTATGTGATTTTCATGCTACACCTTCGTTGGGAAATAAAAAATATGTCATTACATTTATTGACGATGCATCTAGATATTGCTATGTTTATTTGTTGAATACTAATGATGAAGCTCTTGATAAATTTAAAATCTATAAAGAAGAAGTAGAGCTACATAAAGTACTATGATTAAAAATCTGCGTACTGATAGAGGAGTTGAGTATTATGATCCATTATACTTTCAATCTACTGGTATAATACATCAAACCACTGCTCCTTATACACTACAACAAAATGGTGTGGCAGAAAGGAAGAATAGGACTTTGAAAGAGATGGTTAATTCCATGTTGTCCTATTCGGGTTTGAATGAAGGTTTTTGGGGTGAGGCTATATTAACAGCCTGTTATTTGTTGAATAGGATTCCTACTAAGAGGAATAAATTTACCCCTTATGAACTTTGGTATAAAGAGCCGCCAAAATTGAGTTTTCTGAGAGTTTGGGGATGTAGAGCAGTTGTAAGGCTCACTGAACCCAAAAGGAGAAACTTTGGTGAAAGAGGTTTAGATTGTATTTTTGTGGGGTATGATGAGCATTTCATTGCATATAGGTTCTATGTATTAGAATCTAATGATTATGTATCTGTGAATACGATTATCGAGTCAATAGATGCTGACTTTGATGATATAGATTTACATCTATACCTAGACCAAGAGACATGATTCAGAATTCTTTCAGTAGGAACCCGGTTCAAACTGAAGATGTTCATGGACCTTCTGAACCAAGGAGAAGGTTTAGAGCTAGAAAAAATAAATCATTTGGACCTGATTTTCAACTTTATTTGGTTGAAGGTTCAAGAGACGAGGTTGAGATTGAGTCTGAGTACCAATATAATTTTATTATTGAGGAGGATCCAAAAATATTTAATGAAGCAATGACATCAAGGGATGTTGCATTCTGGAAAGAAGCTATTCAGGATGAGATAGATTCTATCATGAATAATAACACATGGGAATTGAGTGATCTACCTCATGGCTGTAAAGCATTAGGAAACAGATGGATCTTCAAAAGAAAAATGAAAGTGGACGGTACCATAGACAAATTTAAAGCCAGATTGGTTATACAAGGCTTTAGGCAAAAAGAAGGGATTGATTACTTTGATACTTATGCTCCCGTTGCTAGGATTTCTACTATCAGGTTGTTGATAGCACTTGCATCTATACACAACCTTATAATTCATCAGATGGATGTAAAAACTGCATTCTTGAATGGTGAATTAGATGAGGAGATTTATATGAACAACCGGAAGGGTTTGTTATGCCTGGTAGTGAGCACAAGGTGTGTAAGTTGAAGAAATATTTGTATGGTCTTAAACAAGCACCAAAAGATTGGCATCAAACATTTGATAGTGTGGTTTTGTCTAATGGTTTTCTTCTTAACCAAGTAGACAAATGTGTATATAGCAAGTTTGATGATTCTAGTAAAGGAGTCATAATTTGCTTATATGTAGATGATATGTTGATTTTTGGTATTGACCAAAATTAAGTGGATAAAACCAAGAAATTTTTGTCATCTAATTTTGACATGAAAGACTTGGGAGAGGCTGAGGTGATTCTTGGTATAAAGATCAAGCATACGATAAATAGTATTTCAATTTCTCAATCTCATCATATTGAGAAGATTCCGAAAAGATTTAACTTTAATAATTGTTCTCCAGTTAGCATTCCTATTGATCCTAGTCTTAAGCTAGTATCTAGTAAAGGAGTTGTAGTATCTCAACTTGAATTCTCAAGAGCGATTGGTAGCCTCATGTATGCCATGATAAGCACTAGGCCATATATAGCCTATGTTATTGGTAAACTTAGTAGGTTTACTAGCAAACCAAGTTCACATCATTGGCAAGCTTTAAGCCAAGTGTTCAAGTACTTAAAAGGAACCATGGATTATGGTTTGACTTATACTGGATTTCCTTCGGTTCTTGAAGGTCATTCGGATGCAAGTTTGATTTGTGATAAAGAAGATCATTCTTCCACGAGTGGTTGGGTATTCCTTCTTGGGGGAGGTGTTATTTCTTGGGCATCAAAAAAACAGAGTTGCATTACTAACTCAACAATGGAATCTGAGTTTGTAGCATTATCAGCTGCTGGTAAAGAAGCTGAATGGCTAAGAAATCTGATTTATGAAATTCCATTGGGGCCTAAACCGATATCTCCCATATCAATCAGATGTGATAGTGAGTCTGTCTTGGCTAATGCTTATAGAGAAGTGTACAAAGGCAAGTCTAGACACTTAGGTGTTAGACACAGCATGATTCGAGAGCTTCTCATGCATGGTGTTATATCAGTGGAGTTTATAAGAACTCAACATAATTTAGCCGATCATTTGACCAAAGGGTTGAGAAGAGATCTTGTGTACAAATCGACTGTAGGGGTGGGATTAAAGTCCATCTAAAATTTCTCATGTTGAGATACCCAATTCCCATCTAATATGACATTAGATGTTGAATTCAATACGGAAAGCTTAACATCTAGAGATTGGAACACATTAATAGTATCATCCCAAGGTATGTGTTCAGACCTGCAAGTTGAGGAGGTTGAAGTTTATCTTCTTAATAGTTCTTTTGAAAAATTGCATATGCAGGTGCAAGAATAAAAGAGCTACCTATGTGAGCATGAAGTTTAGCCGCTTCAAGAAGTTAGGACTTGACTTTATTATGCTTATGAAGGATTAGGACACAAGGCTAGTAAAAGATGGTGTCAAGTGAGAACATTTGAGAATGTAAATTTATGTGTATATTATGTTCATGTATTCATTATGAATAACAGAGGTTCAATCAGTTGTGATACCATGATATTCGAATATCTGGGATGTGTAATATACTAATATGAAATTCAATCGTCATGATATTTTATTTATGCATAAATTTGTTGTTTGTTGTGATTTTGTTTAGAAAATGGATTACGCTAAAATGGGGGAGGATTGTTAGATATTTTAGTGTAATTGGATTAACTAGTTGACCAATGTGATTGTAATATTTCATCAAACAAGTCGGGAGAGTGCGGAGTGCATGCTTGTTTGAGTTTATTATGATTTTCAGTATTGGCGGGGTTGGTGTTAATGTGAAAATACATGTCTTTTAGACACAACCGCATATCTCAAGGGACGTGTCTTAGGACATGTTTTTTGGACATATATGGATGTGTCTTAGGACATGTCTTTTGGACACCTATATAATACTTGCAACAGATTTGGTCATCTATATAGAAAAAAATAAAAGGTTGATTGTTGAATTCACACAAATACACAAAATACATCATTCTCTGTTCTTATATTCCGATTTTATCCGGTTGAAAAGTTTGGATAACCACCAAATTGTTTAAATCTAAAATTGTTTGTCAACACTTCAGAATAATCCAAGTTTTCCTCAACTTTTCTACAACATCATTCAATGTCCACGGGCGAATAATACCATCAAATAGATCGTCTCCGAAATCATTATAGGTAACCACGGCAATAGAATCCTTCAACTCCGTGATGTGGGTCTGAAAATATTCTGCTTCTGCATTAAGAATCTTCAGCACATTATCAGGGTAATAGTTATAATCAAACACGTACTTTTTTAAATCAAGTGTCATGAGACCACGCAACCATGTGCGGTACAAGTGCCCATTCAAACAGACATCCAAATTATTGTAATATGGTATTTTCATGGTGTTAGGCCCAAGCTCTCACCAAACACTCATCATGTTTGTAAAATACACCTTCGCGCCATAGAGCCCCTCGCCCAATGTTACAACCTTGAAATCAACTGACATTGGATCGAAACCAAAGCCGAAGGATGATGAATGTGTATCCTTGTTCTCCCGTGTGCTAGGTAGGGGAAGGAGCTTGGATTGTTTAGTTGCAGGGTTCCAAAGATATTTCTCATGATTTTGGCACATATAAGTACCCATGAGAAACTTAGATCTGGCAGGGTCCTTAGAAATAAGAACGCATATAATATCATTAAAAGTACCAACAAGGAACAACTTGGGAACATATGTGAAGTGATCTTCAGAGCATGGACGAGAAAGATCAAAGCCAGTTCGACAAGAATGGAGGCGGAGGAGAGCAAGTGAGTCATCATTTCCTTCGAGGCAGTTGACGATGAAAGAGTCTTCATTTTCTGGGCTTGTGATGGCGCGACTGTACTGCAAATTATTGAAAGTTGGATTTGAAATTATCGAGAGCCAGGTTTTGGACACTGCCCTTATTTCGAGTAGACATTTTACAGTGAGCCTTGATAGAATGTCCATGACCACATCCTCTGTCAAACTGTCACCGCTGAAGGTAAACGGGGAACGGTCTTCTTCTTGATCTGCCATTATGGAATCTAGAAAAGTAATTTGATTTAATCTATGAGAAATGAAAAGTGTCCTTACATTTATACAGGTTGGTGTAGAGTTCTTTATCTCCTACCGAAAGTCAACTGAACTTCAATGCCAACGGACTGAGTTTGTCTATTCTTAACAGCCATGTCCGCTCGGAAGACTTAATTCAAACAAGTGGTTAAGATTTCTTAGAAAATATAGACAATAGAGCATTTGAATTTGTGTATAAAATCGTGCAATGCACAAGTGTTGTGCGTTTTAAAAACTCCACCTGCTGAAGTACAGCGCATAAATTTTTGCATCTCTGCGCATCAAAGAAGACAACATGTTACCAGATAATCATGCCGATTAGATTTACCATCTCCGATTAGATTTACCATCTCCAAAATTGATGTATGCACTAGGCTTTTTCGAGAAATTTGAACTCGTGGCCTTGCCACTCGATCATTACATGACGCCAAACTAGTCTTCATGTCTATTCTATTTTTCATTAAGCTAAACCAACATGAAGGGCTAAAACTAGGCGATGTTACTTTTTAACCATACATGGAAGTAATTCCAAAATTAATATGTTCCTTACCCAGACCAATTAATCCTTGGGAGTTAGTTGGGTAGTTCTACAAGCATTATGTTCACCCACCTTCCCGAATTTTCTTACCAAGCTAGTCCAGTGCAAAGTTCAGATGCAAAATGGAGTTCAACCAATTCATAAGTATTCCAGTAGCATCCTAAAAAAGGCAAAGTTAAAAATGATTTCACATACTGTATTTGAAGGAAGTTTGACTGAAATCACTACAGTAGTATTATGTCGACGTGTAGTAGAGATTGAAAGGTGAATTACATAGGTAGTTTAAAACCTGTGTAAGAGCCATAGATTTGCATTGTCACTCCCCATGTCTTGTACAAAATAATACATAGTTTATCAGAAAGTTTATCCTCACGAGTCGAATATTTTGATACTCAAACTTGGTTCAATGAACTGCACGAGCTACTCAAGCTCAGCTCAAATATTTCCCGGTAGAATACAAGTATTTTATGAGTCAAATGGCTCGCTTAGTTTGACTCGTTACTCCCCTAACCTTTACATATGGTAAATGCCACAGGAATAATGATCCAAGCAAGAGTTGTCATGACCTAAATTATGCAGCAAACACTGCCAAACTTATAATATAAACACTAGACAAAGTTATCATTGAAAAGAATTAGATGAATTAGATGATATATTAGATGCTAGAAAAAGGATCATCACAAGACCATGGTCAGAAAAGAGTAATACAAGAATAACTTTCTGTATCCTAGCTAATTATCATGGGCATTCAGTTGATCTGCTCGGATCCTCTGATTGAAACTAGGCTCTCCTTGTACTCGAAAATTTCATGTAAATGAATTTTGATTGAGACTTTTTTGGTCTCTTCACTGCCTAAGTTATACAAGTACAAGTTATGACCGTAGTCTTTCACTATAATGTTATCACTACCGTTGAAGTAGCTATAGACCGTATTTATTCCGTGCAACACAATACTTGACAATGGAGACCAAGAGCCCTTTATTCCAGCAGGAAGGCATGCGTCATCCAGACTCCAAAAGTGAATCGTAGTATCGTATGCATCGTTCGAATAAAAGGTAATCACGGCAATTGAACCCTTAAACTCTGTGATGCGCGACTCAAAATAGTTGACTTCTGTGTCAGTGGTCTTTTGCACATTAGAAGGGAAGTCAATATCAAAATCAAACACCTCCTTGTTCAAATCGAATGTCATCAAGCCACACGACCTTGTCATCAAGCCACGCGACCATGTGCAATATAAAAATCCATTCAAGCAGACATCAAAACTAATGAACATCGGGATTTTCATGGCATTAGTCTCAAGCTCTCGCCAAGCGTTTGTGTTTGTAGAATACATCTCCGCACGAATCAACCCTCGGTGGAATGCTACAACTCTCACAACCTTGAAATCATTTGAAATCGGATCAAAACCAAACCCAAAGGAGAATGAATAAATATCATGAGATTGCCGTATTGTATATACAGGAAGGAGCTTGGATTGTCTAGTTGCAGGGTTCCAAAGATAGGTCTCATGGTTTTGGTACATGTAAGACCCCCTGTCAAAGTTGTCTGTTGCAGGATAATTGGACACAACGACACAAACAATGCCATTATGAGAACCAACAAGGAACAACTTGGGAACAAAGGGGAAGTGAAGTTGAGAGTAAGGACGGTGGAGACCAATGCCAATTCGACAAGGATTGAAGTGTAGGAGAGAAATTGAGTCCTCGTTTCCATCAAGGTAGTGAACAATGAAGGAATCACTGTTTTCAGTGCTAGTGATCGAACGATAGTTGTGTAAAGAGATAAATATAGGATTTGAAATTACGGAAAGCCAGGTCCTGGAAACAGCTCTGATTCGGAATAAACATTTCACTGGAAGCCTTGATAAAATGTCCATGATCAGATCCTCCGGAAGACTGTCAGCAGAGAAGGTAACCAGGGAACAGTCTTCTGGATCCGTCATTGATCTGATTTCAATCAAAGAGAGAAATGACAAGTCTTCTGACCTTGATACAAGTTGGATCAAGTTTCAACCATAATTTAGTGGCTAGATTTAAAGAGAGTCCAATTGTCTTCTACCTTGAAGGTAGAACAGTGTATGGGGTGACTTTTCTCTTTGTTTATTATTTTAAATTAAATATTTCGTTCAATTGAAACACCTGCAACTTGTACGTAACTGATGATGTACTATCACAAAAAATTAGAAGCATGTGTATTGAGTCTTTGTTTAATGCACCGGCATCTCTACCAACCAGCAACTGCAACATATACAGTAAAAAGCCTGTATCGTCTTGTCCTTTCCATTCACTATCTCCAACCTCCAAGGCTCCTGCATTTTCATTGCGTAGTAAGTTGACATTTTACTAAAGCGTCGAAAATTTGAAAAATACCAACAGAATAAGCTAAACATTTGTCTAGATAATTTGACATTTTTTTAGCTCACATCGAAGATTTAACCTTGCCCCGTTTGGGATCAGATAAAAAGAACCATGAAGGTGGGACTGGTTATTTTTGTTTAGGTTTTTAGCCTTTTGCACATTTGCGAGCAAGTAAAAATAATGACTACAGGGCCTACTTCAGATTTTAAAACCAATGTCAGCATGCCATATAACCATGTGCAGTACACAAACCTGTTTAAGCAAACATCGAACACAAGTAACTCGGGAATTCATAAGTAGTTATTAAAATTATTGTCAATTTAATAATAATCTACGGGGTCACGCAGAAAGAACCTTGAAATAGATAAAATTTAAATTATATAATTAATTTTTTTTTATTTATGATATTAACTAAGTATGACTTAATTACTTAAACTAATTCTGAAATAAGTTGTTAATTAGTTAAGTGTGACTTAATTAAATAATAAATTGGGATTTCAGATTAGTATGAATTATAATTAGATTATAATTATAAAACTCATTCTTCTCTCTTTATATAAACTCTTTGAGGGCTGATTTACATAAAAGGATATATGGTTTACAAAACCATAGTCGTTCAAGGGAAAAGAGGAAAAGAAGTAGAGATAGAGTTTTTGGGTGCTAGTACACATCAATACTTCGGGAAAAGCGTTCGTGTGGATACCGTAGAGCGTAGATCGTGAGAGTGGGATACATGGTGATTCAACAAGTTTTGGAACTCCATTAATTCTTCAATTAATGAACTCTTAAAACTTCTTTAATGTAAAGTTTCTTACTACGAATTAAATATCTAATTTTCTCATGGATCCTAAGTAGGGTTTCAATTTTACTATAGTATTAATTTAATTTTACATCGTTTCTGTTGCGTTTATGTGCTCGAAACCCTTCAGTGGCATCAGAGCTACTTGTGAAGGTATTTAATTCGTTTATGTGTTTAATCAATTTTGATATACAAGCATGTACGTGATTTGCCATGTTTTGATGTTGATACAATATGTTTGTATATGTATGGTTTGAATATACGATATTCATGTGAGTTGTATATGATAATTATATACTCTGTATGTATACTGATATATACATGATTTATGTTTGTTCTTTTTATGAGAATCGTATTAGATACGGATTCTGAATCAGATATTGCAGATTCTCTGAAATCTGGGTCTGATGTCCGATTTTCGCGAACGAATAACCTATTGGATAGGAAATCGAGCGTCTGAACAAAACTGATAGCTAATGTTATTAGCGACTCGTATGTAAGGCGTTTGACGTCGTTTACTACCTGTGAACAGCGATTTTATATTTTTAGAATTTGATTCTGATTTTTCTAATTGTTTGCATATTTTATTTTTATGATTAGATCATGATGGGTATGATATGTAAAGATCAGATTATGTGTTCTAACATGTTCTTATGTGTTAATTGAGCATGGTGGATGGTTATGACTTATGACCTTAGTTTAATAGTTTTGGTTTTTTAAATACGACTTGCATGTCGTTTGATCTTGTAATTATAAATCTCGAATGTAACTGGAGTTCTTCTTGTAAGTTAATTAGATTAGTTTTTATATTTCATTCTTGTAATGTACATGAAGATATGAAGATTTAAAATCAAGGAAGGGTAATCTCATATGGAGGTCATCCAAGGAAGCAATATAAGGAAGAGACAAATCAAGAAAAAAACATGTAATAGTTAGCTTGTATTTATTTTCCAACTTAGATTGACCTAGATATTTATTATTAGCTTGATGAAGATCACATAGGATGAAACCATAACTAACCACATTTACTTTATTGTACTTTACATATATATGCTCAAATGATGAATGTATGTGTAGAGTAGTTTATTGATGCATGCTTAATTAGATTAAGAATGTATGTATTAGATATGACACTCATGCCATGCTTACTAAATAAGATAAAATCTGTAACATTCAATATTTTAAAATGAACAAACGATTATGAGATTCTCGTGTTTATGAAACAAGAAATAAAATACTAATCTTTTTTATTTCCGACATGGGGCGATTTTGTCAAAAGCGAGTTCACTGAACTTGTAAGGTTGTTGGTTTTAAGCGAAACCGTCGTGACTCCCTCACTACTGGGAATTCAAACCATTAAAGAATATTGATTTGAAGTATTTTATTCAAGGAAAAAATGGGAATCTTTTTATGATGGGATCATGATCATTTTAAAATTAACAAAGCCCTAAAGTTAATATTAAGTTGATCAGATGCCTTCTAATGAGTCCAATGCGTTAACCCCTGGATTGATAGCTACCCATCACTCTAAAAAGATAAAACTTTAATCAATTATATTCAATACAACTTTTAAAGTTTGATTTAATGAGTGCAATCAATTTTGTAAGACTTAAATACCCTATTTTTAGCTATAAATACCCCTCATTTCCCCCTTATATTCTACATCTAGTTTTACCCTAATTTTAGTAGTAACCTCTCTTTTCAATTTCTAGATCTAGTTTTCATTTCTTTTGTAGTAGTTCTCAAGTTCTTGTAAACATTCTATTCAATTAATGTCATTCAAGTATTTTTATTACATTTTATCCTCTACTTTTATGTCTTGTTATTTTAATATTTGGGTATGATATCTTTTAAAATTTCATAATTTTTATACTTGGAAAAAATGAAAGGAGCCCTCTAAAATTATCTAGGACTATCAGTCAACAAATAATTCATTCACTGAATTGGAAAGACTAAAAAAGTAGCTTGAAGAATACAAGATCAAGGGCCAAGATTCAATGAACAAAGGATGGTCACAGGCCTACAAGATTCTACATAAATTTGTTAACTTCGGAAAATGAAATAGACAAGGTTGCTTTAGAAAATGGTTTATTACATTTTAGTGCAAGTTTTGTAAACCCGTGCTGCTAGGCTATAAAGCGCACGAGTCCTTAGTTTACTAGTAACAAACATATCTGGAAAAATCTTCTAATCTCTCTCAATATTGAAGCTGAGTTCTTATTTTCTAAGAACACGTATTTATAGTAAGACAAAGTTAATTAATACAATTAAGTGAGTTTTTGGATATTATATTTTGTGTGTTTACTGCTAATTATTATATCTCTATAATTCTTAACTGTTTTGTTCATCCACAATCCAAACAGTTTTAAAAGTGAAGTAAAATCCAAGAAATACAGTCACCCCCCTCTATGTTACATTTCATTGTACTCAATATCTAACACGTGTTTATTGTCTTGTTTATGCGAAATACTTGGGTTAGGAACGATTCATCTAGATTATTAAGACCAATCGAGTTGTCTTCTTCTTCTTCTTCGGATTCCGAACCAATAGAAATGCCCGAACCGATAGTGAACATGAATGTGTCTCTTAAAGACCGATGTTACCCCGCTCGTTCCGGTCAACCCTCATGTATTACTCTTCCTCCTGTTGAGGTTAATAATTTCGAGATCAAAGTTCATCATATTAGTATGTTACCTAAATTTACCGAGAATGAGGGTGAAGATCCGTATCCTTTCATTCATGAATTCGAGGAGGTTTGAGCCTTACAAAAATTCCAACAATTAACCCAGGATTCCATTGGGCTTAGACTAATCAATTTTGCTCTTAAAGAAAATGCTAAAAAATGGTAATATAGCCTACCGGTTGATTCAATTTCAACTTGGGAGAGATTCGTCATCATTTTTCTAAAAAAATATTTTCCAAACCAGAAGACTACGAGACTTACAAATGAGATAAACCAATTTCATCACAAGAAAAATGAGTCTTTTTGGAAATATTTTGATAGATTTAAGAACCTTTTGTCTCAATGTCCCCGCCATGGAATAGAAAAATGGAGCTTTGTAAGATTGTCTACGGGGCCTTAGATAGTTCAACAACCGCATTGTTAGAGTCTATGTGCCAAGGTAAATTAATGGAAAAAGATGGGGATCAATGTTGGGAGTTTTTCGAGGAATCAACGGAAAAGACCATGTTGTGGGAGTCTAATAGGGATCTTGATAAGCAAAATGAAACACTCAGTTCATTAGCTAATAAAGGCTTCTATTTAGTTGGTAATTCTGTAGCAATCGAAGCTAAGTTAGCTACTCTCACTAGAAGGCTAGAAGCTTTAGAAATCACTAGTGCCCCTTCACAAGTGTCTATGTGTGCAAATCCTAATTCTTCTAATAATGGGGTTC